>NW_026054897.1:0-255347 GCF_022478755.1 Daldinia loculata
TTTTTTTTTTAAAAAATCTTTTAAAAGAATTCTAGTAGAGCTTAATGTTCGAGGTTGTCCGCCGCTGCTGCCGGGGAACGGCGCTCGGCGCGCTTCGCGCGCCGCGCGCCTTTCCCCGGCAGCAGCGGCACGTGATTCGTAAACTCGGGCTATTGTGGTGCCCCGCAGGGGTGCCCTCATGTTGGTAAATACAAAGTCATATCACGAAATAGGGAACTAACAACCTTATAACAAACGTTGTGTAACATCTATAGATGCCTTACTACATAAATGTGGCGTTGGATGGTACCTAGGTACCTAGATTGTAGATCTGGACAGCTTTATCTCGGCTTTCCGTCATTAGCCAAAAAGATCCACTTACAATCCATCCATCCATCCATCCATCAACGATTCCAGCAACTTCGTTCAGTCTTGTTAACAACACAAATACACATCACCAAACGAGATAGCCAAAATGACCGTAAATATTAGCTCTTCGAGTGAGTGGCAGCGCATATTAGGGTCTTCGACCATCGTGGTCACAGACTGTAAGTTCTTACCCGTCGCATCGTTTGCGATCCCGCTCGGCCGCTTACAAATGATCATGTAGTCTACGCCGACTGGTGCGGTCCTTGCAAAGTCATCGCGCCTACCTTCGAATCGCTAGCGACGAAATATTCCAAGCCTGGCAAGATCACCTTCTGCAAAGTCAACGTCGATAGCCAACAATCCATCGCCCAGAGCCATGGAGTGCGCGCGATGCCGACCTTCCTCATCTTCAAGAACGGTTCCGTTATCGAAACGATCCAGGGCGCGAACCCTCCAGCCCTGACTTCCGCCGTCGAGAAGGCTGTCAAGTTGGCCACCGTGACTGTACCGGGCGCATCTTTCACTTCACCCGGAAGAACACTGGGAGGCAGCTCGTCTTATTCTAGCACACCAGCGAGGCGAGGTGGTCAGTCGCTAGGAGGTCAGCCGTGGAAATTTAGTCCTTTCAATATCATCAACGCTATTCTCACATTCTTCGGACTTTACTTCGTATCACTCTTCTCGGTAAGTCACACCTTTTTAGCCACCCATGTTTCGCGTCTAGTAAAATACTTAACATGGTGTTAACAATACCAACTAGTTTGATCCCTATAAAGCGGCTGAAAGGTCACAATTCAATCTCAATAATCCGAGGGCACCGCCGGCGCCGGTCGGTATTAAGGGGCAGAAAGTTGGAGGACAAGGCGGTTCTGCTCGGCCTAGTGGGGGGGTTAGGACACTGGCCGATCTTAGTAAGTAAACGTGGTAGCCTAATTGAGTTCTAGGAGAATTGCATCTTTTAGTCAAGAATAGAGAATAGAGGTACTGTGGGGCGGTAGAAAGAACTACCGGGATTAAACCCAGTATTACCCAGTATAACTGAACCCCGCTTGTACACATAGAAACTTAGCTAGAACAACCTCTTATGTGAATGAAATTGTCCCGTTACAGTACCTTTCCCTTACCCTATGCTTTGTTAGTTTATCGGTTCCAGTTAGTGCATTTGCTTTATCGGATTGTTGAATGTCTTTGCCATAGCTGCATGGCAGGAACGTTTATGTAGATCTATGAGCTGCGCTAGACCTTGCTATATCATGCGGGTTATGGGTCTACTGCGGGGTGGTATTCTAATGCCCGTCTTTTAAGTGGATGGGACTTTTCAGGGTACACGAGCTAGTCTAAAATTTCCTTAACATATGAAAAAGTTGTTCGCGAATCTTTGCCATCATTTACACATTTTTTCTTTCTTCTTCACTTTTCAGCTTAAGGTTCAAGAAGAACAGGCGCAATGCTTTCCGCAGCAAAAGCTCAGGGCTCATGTCCTCAGTGCAGGCTCCGACTTCTCAATCTTTTTGAGAACGGCTTTGCTGGCCTACGATCTGAAGCCCCGCGAACCTTACCCCGGTCGACTTATCCTCATATTAGAAGTTTGCCGTCAAGTCGAAAGTCGAATGTGCGTCTCTTCTCGACGACGAAGCGCAAACTTCAAAATCCGCAGCCAACAGAAAGCCAATCAAATTCTAACGACATCGAAGTTGCGGTACGACAAGCGAAACACGCATTTGGTGACACTTTACCAAGGGGTTATTTAAATGAAGAAGAATATAAGTTATACGAGCGACTGTACGGCGCGCCTTTGCGAGAGACTCGGCCAGAAGATGTAGGCATGCCAACATCTGACTTCGTCCCTGAAGATGCACCCCACGATCTATCGAAGAGAATACTACTGCGAGAAGGAGAAGACGGGAAGCTGGAGGAACTCGTCTACGAGACTGATATTGCTATATCTACCCCCAAAGACTTCGATGATACCCAAAATCTCTTTTCAGCGAACATGGAAAGTTCAGAAGAATTACCATCTGAAGCTGGGTTAAGTCATATTGGCGCCGTGGCTAAAAGCCAGAGAGAATACGACGCCCTATTGAGACTGCAAAAAGACTTCGAGAACACCCAGCTGCGAGCAGTTGAAGAAGAGGAAATTGATGAAGAGCCTGAGGAGGAAGATGAGGAAGAAGAAGAAGAAGACGAAGACGAAGGCGAGCCAGATGCAAGGTTCCGAACCCAGGATAGTCGCATTCACCAGTATACGAGAATGGGCCAATGGAGAACCCAACCCTCGACCATCCAGTTACCGAAAGCGGAATTTGTCAACCCAATTAACATATTGCTCGACCGAACAGATCCTAAGCATATTAAAGAAGCAGCAGAGAAAGCTTTTGGTGGCGCTGGGTTTCCAAACTCGGTTGCAACTCCCGCAGTGAGGAAAAGTCCCGAGCAGAAACCTGTAGCCATGGCAGCAGGTCAGCACAAGATGAGTGAGATCGAAGCAGACGCCTATATTGCTATCAACCTTCCAGGAATGTACGCGTCTACGATGGGGATCCTAGTTGAAATCAGGAAACGCCTAGGCTCGGAGTGGATCTCCAAACTCATCTCTAGGGGCAATGGCGAGGGCCCTCGTGTGCTTGATGTCGGTGCGGGCGGTGCGGGATTAGCGGCCTGGCAGCAAGTCCTTCAAGCAGAATGGGATCTCATGATTGAAGGGGGTAAGAAGCCTAACCACGGACCGCCAGGAAAAAAGACGGTTGTGGTTGGATCTACTCAGCTGCGCCAACGGATATCGCGGTTTCTTGATGACACCACGTTCCTCCCACGCCTGCCAGATTATATACACTCTGCCAACAACCCAGATATGCTAGACGCTGGTGACAAGCCGCAGCAGAAGAAGTCATTTGACATTATTATCGCCTCCCATCTACTATTGCCATTGAAAGAAGGATTTCAACGCAAAGCTCTGTTAGACAACCTGTGGGAAATGTTGTCGCCCGATGGTGGAATTCTCATCGTCATGGAGAAAGGTCACCCGCGGGGTTTTGAAGCTGTCGCGGATGTTCGTTCTCGGTTATTAAATGAATTCATTGTTTCACCTACTTCGGATCCTCGACCTAACGAAATCGAGATTGAGCAGCGAAGGGTCCGTGAGCCAGGCATGATTATTGCCCCTTGTACTAACCACAAGGAGTGTCCCATGTATCTGACACCTGGACTCAGCAGTGGGCGGAAAGACTTTTGCCATTTCAGCCAGAGGTTTATTCGCCCACCATTCCTGCAAAAAGTGCTTGGTGCCTCGCACCGTAACCACACAGACATAGACTTTAGCTTTGTCGCTATTCAACGCGGCACTTTACCCGACATGAAGCCAGTCACCGTACCCAAACAGAGCGGCAACTTGACTGATCGCGCATTTAAGGGCTATGAGAACGCTACAGAAGTACCAAACGCATTGTCATTACCTAGAAACATCCTCCCTCCTCTGAAGCGACGTGGGCACGTTACGCTTGATCTATGCACCCCTACCGGAAAGATCGAGAGATGGACGGTTCCCAAGAGCTTCAGCAAGCAGGCGTATCACGACGCACGCAAGACAAAGTGGGGAGATCTATGGGCTTTGGGTGCTAAGACTAGAGTAGACCGTAATGTTCGACTCGGACGAGCGGGTGCGGTGGGTAATGATGGTGGTGTACGGTCTCGTGATAACACACAGGGCCACAAGCCAAAGGTTATCCATCTCAATGCCGACTCGAGAGGTATCTACAGCGCCTATGAGAAAGTTAAAGTACATGGGCCTTCCGCCAGGAGGACCAAGGGAGGAAAGAAGGCAAAGCTGGAGAATTTGCTCAAGGAGTTAGAAGAGGAAGGCTTCCAGTAAGCAAGGTGGATGAATGCT
This sequence comes from Daldinia loculata, assembly GCF_022478755.1. NCBI lineage: Eukaryota > Fungi > Ascomycota > Sordariomycetes > Xylariales > Hypoxylaceae > Daldinia > Daldinia loculata. The sequence goes on from NW_026054897.1 coordinate 4,235, forward strand.
TACCGTTAAATTTGTACAAAATCTCCTCAGAGGATGTATTACTACGTATAGTTAGGTAAATGCTAAAACAGATATGTATGAACTATGAACGAACTACCTCCACTTAAGAACTGTATAGGCCTATATTCATACGTACTGTGGACGTTGAGAGTGGGAATTGAGAATATGATACGAATTATTAGTTGAAAGTCCCATTTCCGAATAGAAGGATTCACTTACAAGATGTTATTTAGGATATTTCGTCGACTTACAGATTTCCGCTCAGGGTCCGCGGAACTCGGTATGCAGCGACTAAACTAAGGTTAATTGCTTATCAATGATTGGCCCGATGACATTATCAAGTGCGATTGCGTCAGAGAAATGCCCCTCCAAAACCCCGTGGGTCCCGCTGAAATTTTCTTGAGAGTTGCCAAAATGCCGGAAATCGGTCCAGACCTTTCAAAGAATTCCGCCGCGGCGCTCATGGCGACATCGCCTCTAGTCGCGGATAACTTCTTAGCTAAGAATTATAGAATTATAGATATTTATATTAGGGTTCTTTTAGGGAAATACTTACAATGACTAATTATATCTTATTCCCTCCGTGATCTCCTCTTTCTTTTCCTTTATATATTTGCATGGTTGCTTAAGTTATCAAGAATTCGTCTTCAAGCGCTTATAAGAAGGGGCGCCAACCGACGATGAATAGTTATATCTCTCTCCTGACGGCGACGGACGCCCGATCACATGTCCATCTAATCGTCGGTTCGAACCCTCTTGCGGCAGCGCGGTGTGGACAGTCGTTAAGTGCCGGCGCATCGCCAATCCTCATTGCGCCGGAGACAGCAGAACTGTACTATGCGCTGCAGAAGCGCGTGGACGATGGTGAAGTGAAATGGGTAAAAAACAAATTCGAGGATGAGCATCTATTCACTTTGGGAAGAGAGGAAATAGGTCGTGTTGTGGACGCTGTTTTTGTGACTTCAGGACCTCGAGACCCTCTAAGTACGACTTGTTGCCGAAACTACCATATTATAAATCCTTACTGATTTAAAATAGGTGCACATATATCGTCACTTTGCAAGTATAACCGCATTCCCGTGAACGTTGTCGATGCGCCGCAATTATGCTCCTTCTCCCTCCTATCCACGCACATCGACGGTCCGCTACAAATCGGTATAACAACAAATGGTCGCGGGTGCAAATTGGCGTCTAGGATACGCCGCGAAGTTGCAGCTTCGCTACCCCCGAACCTTGGATCTGCCTGTTCGCGACTAGGCGACGTGCGTAGGAAGATACAAGAGGAGGATCACTTGTTACACATGGCTCTAGCAGACGGAGACGATGTTGACGACTCGATCGACCAATCAGCTAGTTTCAACAAGCTCGTTACAGAGGCAGACTTAGACGCAGTGAAGAACAGGCGCATGCGTTGGCTTAGCCAAATCTGCGAGTATTGGCCGCTGAAACGGCTTGCTGCTATTACGGATGAGGACGTGGCCAACATCTTGAAATCCTACGACGACCTTGGCTCTTCTAATCCGATTGGTAAATCTTCCCCCGCCAACAACGCCGGCAACCGCGGGCGCATTATTCTCGCCGGGTCCGGTCCCGGCCACCCGGACCTGCTCACGCGGGCAACACACAAGGCCATCCAAAGCGCGGATCTAGTGCTAGCGGACAAGCTAGTGCCGGCCGGGGTACTAGACTTGATTCCGCGCCGCACCCCCGTGCACATCGCACGCAAGTTCCCGGGTAACGCGGACGCGGCGCAGGCCGAATTGGAGGAAATGGCCATGGCGGGCGCGCGAGAGGGTAAGACGGTCCTACGCCTCAAGCAGGGCGATCCGTATATCTACGGGCGTGGCGGCGAGGAAGTCGAGCACTTCCGGAGTCAGGGGCTAGGAGACAAGGTTGTAGTCTTACCAGGGGTTACATCAGCGCTGTCCGCACCCTTGTTCGCAGGAATTCCACCCACGCAGCGCGACGTTGCGGACCAGGTATTAGTGTGCACGGGGACGGGCAAAAAGGGCAAGGCACCGACACCGCCGGAGTATGTACCGAGTAGGACGGTAGTGTTCCTCATGGCGCTGCATCGCATCGCGGGGCTTGTAGAGGAATTAACGGGGCACTTGGAAACGGAGAAAAACACAACTGCTGATGAAGCTCCCCGGCGCGCGCTATGGCCGCGAAACACACCCTGCGCCGTAGTCGAGCGCGCTAGTTGCCCGGACCAACGCGTCATCCGGACTACGCTCGACCGCGTCGTCGAGGCTGTCGAGCAGGAGGGTAGTAGGCCCCCGGGGCTACTTGTCGTCGGGCGCGCGTGCGAGTTCTTGAATAAGCTTGAGAAGGGCCGCGCGTGGAGCGTTGAAGAGGGGTTTAGAGGGTTGGATTTCGGGCTTGAGGGGCTGGATTTAGGTGCGTGATGAGATGGTGGATGGCGAATAGGGGTTAGGGGCTTAGCGGAGAGGGTGCATAGGCGGTTTGCATACGGGAGGCGTTTGAGATATCTTGGATGAGATACGGTTTGAATTTGATATGTGTACATTATACTTGTATCGCTCAGAGGTTCTCCTAGTAGTGATATCTCTATTGTTTAAAATTTTACATCAGAGAAAGCAGTGTCATAACACAACTCACTCCATGAAATGAGTGTTATTCCTATATGTTCCACTTATCGTCTTAGGTCAGTCTTCTAAAATAATAATATTGGTGCACTTACACCAAGATAAGCAGTCTTAGAAAGAGCTCATACTTCCCTATGGATGTAACACTTTTAAAGATGGATATAGTTATTCTTATTGTATTTCTAACAACGTATTCCTGCAAAGTTGCTTTAATATGACAATCTACCCGTATCCTATACACACCGCGTCTTCATCTTCTTACACCTCGAGACGTCTGTTTCATCTCATCGATAGTATCTAACTAAGCCTTTCCCCTTTACATATTTAATCCCTGTCATCAGGATGGAACACCAGCGCGCGAACCTCAATGCTCTCGCGCTTGGGTACATCAGGCCCAATCGTCGGGTCCACGAAAGCCGTGTGCGGGACGCGGCGAGCACGTCCGTCCGTCTTCGAGTCGAAGCACTTGATGAACAGGACCTCCTCGGGCGTGAGGCCGTACTTGTAGTACCATTTGTGGCCCTCGGCGTATCGAACCGCGAACGTCTCGCCCTTGCGGTTCGGGTAGATGAGTGGGATGGGCACGAGTTCCTCCTCTCCGACCGAATTGGCTTCCGCGATGGTTAGGGGGTCCCGGAGGACGGTCTTGATCGGCCGCCAGACGTTGATGATTTGCACGCGTCCTTTGAGGAGCTCGGATGCTTCTTCGGCGGGGAGGTGGTGCGGCACGCGGGATAGTGCCGCCGAGTACGTCTGGTCGATGTGGACGCGGTTTACGGGGCCGCGGCGGGAAGGGCCGCCGTCTGTGCCGCGCTGGTCGGCTGGGTTGCGCCGGATGGTGTGGTCGAAGATGAAGATCTTGGATGCGCCGGTTCTGGATGGGGGGTTAGCCGATGATTGTTGTGTTTGACATGTTTCCCCCTTTATCTACTTACACATCCTTCAGCAGCTGCTCGGTCTCGGGATAGTAAACCGCCTTGATATGGTCATCGTCTAGGAAGTCCTTCTCCTGCGCAACATGGCGATGGAACTGGAAACCGTTCTTGTCGAGGGTAAACTCGTCTTCCCGGCCTGACACATCCGTAATGTGGACTGGGTAAGACTCGAACGGTCGGTTCTGGGTCTCGGGACGGTCTACGTAGCTAGGGGCCGGTGGTGAGCCGTCCTCCGCGTCCTTGTGGTAGTTTAGCACGGTGTCGACATGACGCGGTGCTGGAGCTGTGGGTGCGGCCGATACACTGCTCGCGGCTGAGAAAGCCGGGACAGAGCTGGGGAGTTGGACGTCTGGGGAGGCCATTGTGTGTTCTATATACTTGTTAAAGGCGTAGTAGTGCTTGTATACTTGTGTCTGATGTGGCAATGGATGGAGAGGCAAGTCTTATTCCTTATATACTTCTTTATCGAAAGATGAATTTCTTAATCAGGAAATACTGGGATAATCGGCTGCTACCTCATCGATGGCTATCGGTACTGTAGTGCACGTCCACTTGCGGTAAAGGAATAGTAGCTCCCCGCAATCACGCAAGATTGCGACAGTAGGGGGAGCTCTGTGACAGGACGTCATGCGCCCAGAGTATAAGATGATTGCCTACATCCTGCATCTAGACTCCAGTGGCGTGGCACTGATTAGAAATACTAATTTCAAGTTGTATTTGTCATATCTCGATTTCTAACCAAGTACGTTTACTTGCTCCGTATTACTAGTTTATAGCCTTTGTTTTCACTGACATCTATGATTTCCGTCTAGCTGCAACTCAATATAACATGAAGCTAAATTACACAACCACGACTCGATACCTACTATAGCCGAATTTTAAAAAAATAAAAAAAAAGGTCCCCGAGTCATTACTCAACATCAGTAGACACGCAGTAAGCAGAGTCATGAAATGTACCAAATATTTAAACAATTAGTCAACATCATTCGGTACCCGTGTTAGTACAGTGATAGTCGTCCCATCATCTAGCACGTCTTGCTTCTCTTCCAACCTATACCCGCCGAGTCGGGGTAATATAACTGTCCATATAAGCCAGTATAGGACTCCGAACACAAGTCTACGAATTTGTAAGCATATGCGGTTAAAATCTTAAAGACACTATTATTGGTTCTTTATGTTGGGAACGCTGTAACTCACATGCCGACGCCAACAATGGCATATGTCGCATAAAATAGACCGCCGGGTTTCGGATGCGACGGAGGGAAAAAGGGGGCAGCTAGTAAAGAAAAACATAGGACGATCCTAAAGATGACCGCCGGGATCCAGGCTTTGAACGGCCGTTTCAAATCCGGTCGCTTATATCGTAGCCAAATAAGTCCTATTGATGTTGCAAGTGCAAATACTTGTCCCGGGTAACCCTCAACTTCTAATATGAACGAGTACACTTCGCTCGACGGCGGTAGTATGATGACGAGAACAGAAGGGATCCAGTGTACAATTAATCCACCCAATGGCGCGTTAAAGGGCTTCGAAGACGAAAGATATCTAGAAAAAGGCAAAAAGCCCGCACGAGCAACCTCCTGATTCAGACGCGCCTACAGTTGGTCAGAATTCGGGCCTTACACTGGTGATCTCACAAAGGGCTTGGAGGCATAAACCTACCGTCGAAAACGTCACTACCATCACATTTCCTGCCGCTGAGAGCGCAACGGCTAGGGGTAGAAACCTCTTGCCGATGTTGGGGCCAAATGTACGTTCAAAGAATAATGCTGCAACTAGTTGACCGCTCTCTTTGATATCCTCGATGGGCACCACGGCGAAATAAGCGAGGTTGGCAAGCAAGTACAAGAGGCACGCAGTAACCAAAGCTGTCAGAGAAACCGACTTCAAGGTTCTAACACTGTATCAACGATAGTCAGCCATTTGCTTGATTAGTAAACAGTCCGAGAGTTGAGACCCATAGGTAGGCATGGCTTAGGAATAGTAAACCCCGGTCAACTCGAATAGGAAATTCGAACCGCAAGCCTGGCGGGAGGAAGGAGAGGCAAGTACTTACGGATCTTTCACTTCGTTCATAACGTTATTCAGGTTGGATAGACCAGCATAAGAATAGAAGACCTTGAATAATGAAGTCGCAAGGGTCCCAAGATTCCAGTCACTCCCCTCCCATAGTCCTTCCCAAGATTGTATCTTCTTGGGCCTTAAATTTGCATCTTCCTGTTCGGGCCTAAATACCACGACGTAAAGAGCCGATAGCACCATGAATACAACAAGTCCCACCTTGATCCAGCCTAGGAAGTTTTGGATGCGTATGCCAGCTCTGTACCAGACACCGTGAATAATCGTGATGACAGTAAGGAGTCCAACCGCCAGGGCCTTCCTAGAAAAGTCTCGAGCCTCGACGTCGAATACGAAATGCACATATTGGCTGAAGATGACGCAGTTACTTGCCGTGAAACCTAGAAGCACAGCTTGAACCGCGACCATGGTCGAGGCAAAGAAGCGTGGCCACGGATATGTGAACTCGAGGTATACCTTGTCTCCACCAGACCGCGGCAGCATGCAACCATATTCAAGAGATACTGTTAGACCGCATGCTACGACGACGGCGCCAAGGATCCAAATCGAAAGCGAAAGACCCACACTTCCGACGGAGGACAGAATAACTCCCGGAACCGCAAAGATGCCGCTTCCGATAACTCTTGAAATAGCGATGATATAAGCGCTTTTCCAGTCGATGTTCCGGCCTAGAACGGACTCCTCGGGTAAGACATCGTCTTCGAGATTTCCGAACTCGGGTGGCGAAGAAGGCCCGTCTTCGTCATCCGTCGGGGGCTTGAGGATCGAAGACGAACGTATCGAGGCCGTATCTGCACCCAACAAGGGGCTATCTTCGCCGTGGGACGTAGACATTTTCTAGCAAGGCTCGTGGGAAAACAGTTCGCACAGACGCGTAATTCTAGCTCATAGTTCCTCGTGTCATTTATTCTATTCGCGATCGTGTAGAAGTTGTTGTCCGAGCTGTTTAGGTTCGGGTATTGAGTTTCTCGAATATGAAGGATGCAAGTCCATTATTATTAGGTTTTCCGACGGGCTGGAAATCGCACCTCGGACGCCATCTGATTGATTGCCTGAGCTGCTGACAAAAGTGTCTCTTGATCACTAAATCCAGAGGTTGCGCCATCCTGTTGTTTCACTGTGTGCCACTCAGCCCTGTTGATGTTCTCGCACGTCATCTCCCCTGACGTTTGCACCACCCTTGCTGAATAACCACTGAGATCTCTCAGCTGGGCATCTAGCTTATCTTTGGGCTCGAGCTTCAGCTTACATGATAAGATAACTGGTTTTGAAGTTCTTCAAGGTTGGTGTAAGTTTAGGACTTGGTTTCATAAATAAATGATCTTTTAGTTGTGAGTTAAAGTGAATAATTTATTCGTCTTATACTCTTGTCTATACTCTGTTGCGGTTTGTTGCTTTGCTCTACTTCTGTTAAGAGCTTGGTGTCCCGAATCTCATTCTTATCACCAAGTATATTACCGAGACATTGGGGGTGGATACCGGATCACCCGGGGCGGCATTTGACTTTACGGAGTCCGGTACCTATTCATTCTTTTCTAATCACTGTTATGGGATTGCATAAAATCGGGATTCCGTACTTGGTGCGTAGTTGGTACGAATCCCCTAGGCAATGATTGGTTAAATTTCTACTACCCTTTTAAGCGCTTTTATTGACTCCATATTGAGAGTAGCTTATTGTAACTGGAATGAATATGATTAATTGGGCCGATAACTCTCTGGTTAGTTCTTTTAGGTGCTGATCGCCCTAGATGTGGACGGCAATATGAGGATCAACTGGTTATGTAGGTCTCTATCACAGAACGTACAGGGCAACACTTTAAACCTCCTACTAATATTTCAAATGCTGCTCGATAGACAGATATAGTCCATTCAGCGACTCTCCCTTTTAGCTTCCTTCTCCTATTCTCCTCGTCATGAAACCAGTCTCACTTCAACCTCCCCGTCAACATCGACATCAACGATAAACGAAGTAATAGGTTGATTCTCGTCGAACTCGTCACCATCTTTCAGGTACTGGCTCACGAGCGGATCCTGGACCATGCGCTCCACAGCTAGATTGATGCTACGGGCGCCGGTCTTCTTGTCGTACTCGTCACGGGTGATGGCGGAGCATACTGTTGCATCATTCTTGATACGGATGCTGATATTTCCGACATAGACGTCTTCTTCCTTGTTTAGAGCTAGACGCACATGTCGAACAACTTCGCTCTCCAAATCCATCAATGTTCTATGAGCAATGACAGCAGCCTCTTGTGGCGCAAAGACGAGGAAGGGGATGATTTCGGTAATGCGACCACTTAAAGGGGCACCAAAATGCCCGGTAAACTCCTTGCGGAGCTGTCGACACAACTTCTCTACCACCTTATCCTGAGCATCTTGGTCTTCGGAGTGGAAAATAGTCTTTTCATTGGCGTTGCAGAATCCATGAATGCTGTCATCCAGTTTATTGGTGGCGAGAATCCAAATTGTCTTGGAGCAGTCAATACTTTTCCCATTTCGACGATTCTCATACTGGCCTTTCCTTACTTGTTAGTGTACGAAGGGCAAACAGTACAGATATCTAGGTTTACTAACCATTTTGGAAAGGTAATAATAACGTGTTGTGGATCTCCTTGCTAGTTTTCTCGAACTCATCCATGAACACAATACATCGCTGCCCAGCCTTGCGAACTAAGAAATTGTTCAATTCTGAGCCGTCCTCGTGTCCACTATAGGGGGGACGTGGCCCGAACAGCTCGTTGTCTTGCTTAAATATGGTACAGTTTACCTCGTGAAATTCTTCAGATTCTAGCGACATGAGGTCTCTGAATCTTTTAGCAAGTTCCGTTTTGCCGTGACCGCTCGGTCCTGCGAAGACCAGAATAAACGGCTTGCTCTTTTGGAGCGCAAGGTAACTATGTCTATTAGCTATAGAAGTTCCATGTGTAGAAACCTCAAACTTACACGGTAAGCTTTCTTTTTAGCCAGCGCGTCGCAATCGACTGAGCGACGATCATTTGATGAATGCCTAGGACTTCCCCAGCGCCTTGTCGATTAAGCACTTCTTTCTCTCGACCAGAGTGCGGCATGACCTTGCTGGACCTGTAGAGATCATATCGCTGTGACAGGCTTAGAACCTCAGCAAGATATGACCGCACCTCTTCCGTGCACCATTCCTTGTTTTCGTCATTAATATCCTCAAGTTCTTCCAGAATTGGCCCTCCCTCCGGCAAATCTCGACAATAGGGATCATAGAACGCTTTAGGGATGACCCGAGGGTCTGCACCAAATCTAAGAAGTGTTATAAGTGTCCTCGAGGCCTGAAGCATAGTCTGGCCTCCATTAAGAATAGAGAAGCCGATTGCGGGAATAGCACTAGGCCCCCATGTCGCGTTAGGATCGCCTCCGTGCTTGAGCCACTCACGAAGTATACCGATATCGTTGGTCGAGATGACATAGAAGATTGCCGGATACCCGTCAACGGTTTCATTCAAATGTGTGTATAAATCATTTTTATCGTAATACCCTAGGTATCTACGGATACGGTCGGCGTCGAAATAGCCAGCTCGAATTGCGCCCAGGAGTTTGCGGAGCCCAAAGATATGCGGGTCAGGGGGGTCATTGACGATAGATCTATCAGGAACCGGAAGGGTTGGCAGCTTGGGCATCCATAAATCACCTTCATCAATACCTTCGCCTTCAGCTTGTGATAATTCAAGTGAATTTGTTCCACCCCGAGTGTCATGTTCATCACTCGAATTACTTGGCGAGATATCATCGTCAAATGGAGGGACAGTTGGAAGGTATTTCTAAACACTTGTTAAATGAAAGATCTGTAAATAAAAGGGGAAATACAAACTTCAGATGCTCTATACTTTTCTATGGCCTCTTCAAGATTATTTCCATAAACCTATAAGTTATTAGCGAGATCAATATTGTGGGAGTCGACCTAGAAAAGCTCACTTCTAGAAAGTCCGACGCGGTGTCTCTAGAGCAGCTTGGGTACTGTGCTAGAAATAGACTGATGTCTTCTTCCTTTGGAGTAGTAGACATGATGTTCTGAAATCAAGATCTAAACAGGTAGAATAGAATGGGAATACAAGATGTCGTTATGATGTATGAATATTCAGAGGCATATAGATATATTAAATAGGCTCTCACATAGGTACCCATGAGCGTTGGGTGCCTGGTAGGTAGGTAGGTGCTAGAGAATTCGATCACGAAGTTGTTCCTAGACAGATCAAGGCTACGAATCATAATTATGTTTTTAGTTCTTTGATTGTTTGGCATTGTATATTTCATAACTGTATCATATGGAAGACAACCTCTTCTTCATCCATCCGTAAAACTATGAGGCGATCGGACTAGGGTGTTGTTTGTAGTTGCTGAAACTAGCCTAATAGGTGACTGTTGATGGTATCCAAGGCGGCTGCACATTGACAAGGTAATGCAGGTCGAAAACATGAGAAATGATCTATAATTATTCGAGTTTATTCTATTATATTTCTATCGGGCCGTCCAATCTGAGACCAAATGCACAATACAATATGAGAAACTTATATAATTCTCGCTTCCATATTTTGCCTCATATTTCCGTCACGGATAGGTACAGTAATAGTTCCCGCATATTCGTCGAGGAATCTACCTAAGGTTAGGCACATACGGAACGGTGCCGATTTCCATCCAATTTTACTTCCGCACCCGTTTTTATTTTCGTACTCTGTTTGCACAGAATGAATTGGAATCGTGTGATCATTGAATGGAATCATCGCATAGCTTTCGGGGGGTTAGATCCGTTTGAACTAGCTCTGTCAAGATGATAGCCGAAAGTCTCTTAATGGACGAACTTAGAGAAACTTATTATCCTCCCATCAAAGTAGAGGTAGTTATATCGAAATATATAACAAGATACTTACCTATCGACCTAAGTTTCTACGTTACTATCACGTCCGACTTAGAAAATCATTGTCATTTTCGACATTTTGACACTGCGGTTAATAGGCACGTTATTTTCACTTCAAATCAAGTTAGAGCAGCCATGACAAACAACGGTGTACCTCCGATGCCACTAGAGGCATCCGGAAATATGGCCATGAGCATGTCAACTACTACAGCGACATCGCGGAGGTTACCGATACGGGGGCCAGTTGCCCAGAGGGCAACTGGCGTGCAATTTCAGTCGGATCAATCCAAACATCCTAGTCATACAGCAGCGACCTCGAGCACTTCTTTAACAACAAATGGCCCGTCTATGGCCGGTACACGGCCTAATCGAACCGGCGGCAGAGAAAAAGCCTTAAACATGCAACGTATTGATCTCGCGGGACAGCTCAGCGACCAAAAAAAGCTGTGCACAAAATTGGAAGCTGAGGTTACTAGTCAACAAGACAAGATAACTAGCCTTAGCATTAGCAAGGAAACACTCGAAGCTGAATGTGAAAGGCTTCACGGGCAGATACATGAGGCAGATGAGAAGTTCAAATCCCAGACTACCGAAGCTGGACAGCGAGAAGAGGCTATGTCGAATAAAATTACAGATCTGGAATACAGACTTAATAAAGCACTCAAGAGCCTCGAGGATTTGAAATTCGACCTAGGCATGACTCAGTTAGCCTACACTCAGGTTGTCAATGCTCGTGATCAGCAAGTCAGCAAGGTCCAACAGCTTGAACTAGACCTTGAGGCGGACCGAGCTAAAATCCACGTACTCAACGATTCGTACGACAATCTACAAGAAAAGTATTGCAAAGCAGATCTTACTATTTCCAATATGAAAAAATCTCATCGATCGCGCGAAAGTGAGCTTCAGCAGCGGCTTACTTCCAAAGGCACTGAGGTTAAGGACCTCAAACGAGAACTCAACACCCTTCGGAGTACTTGTGCGGATGCTGTTGCGAAGAGAGAAGCCGTGGAGAAAGAACTTGACGCTCAGAGTGATGCCTTCAAGGAGAAATCCTATAGCTTCGACGAGCTGCAAAAAACCACCGCACCCTTTGCCCAGACGATAGTCATTTGCGTCGACGTTAGCGGAAGCCTTGCTTTAGTCATGCATGAGGTCAAACAGGCTTACAGAGAAATCCTACTTCTTATCAAGTCGAACAACAGCGATGCCAAAGTTGCGGTTGTAGTTCATGGAAGTTGTGTGAAGATGAATCCCTCGCCTACCCAAACCATTTCCAATGCGACATTCCAGATCCTAGACTCCATCGACGACATGGACAGCGAGGACTATACTTATTGCATGGAACAAGCCAGAAGTATCCTTCATGCAGATGTTGGCAGCGAAAAGCTTATAGTACTCATTGGAGATGGAAATGCCCACCGCTCAAGCTCTAGCTCTCTTTTCACAACTTGCGACCAACTGAAGTCCGCGAATATTCAAGCACACTCGGTTGTAATTCACAATGGCGGATTTATGCATACACCTGAGACGATGCGAGATATTTCGAAGTCTACTGGTGGTCGAGTTGAGGACAAGAATACCTACTTGTCAGCTATTGAGGAAATTCTCCGCGATCAACGCGAGCAACATTTCAATGCCCTTTAGTTTTAATTTCTAACTTCCCAACCTCCTATAGGATTATGGCTAATGACATTGGTCTGATATCGCCTGACGTTATTTCATACGCAGGGCTCATTTTGGAGAAAATCGGGTTGTCACTGGGTAAATGCAGTTTTAGTAAACACATTTGCAGCACGGCTATCAGGCTTGACTGAGTGATTGGGGTTAATAGTTTGAGGTTGGTAGATTAGAGGGACCTAATGTATCTACATGTTGACATCATCGTACAATTTGGATTTATGACTTCGATCTTTTGCTCTTGCTAGTTTCTATCTCTATTGAAAGAAACTCACCACGTCCAAACAGCCATTTCATCACGATATGCAGCTAAATCGGACACGTATATGGGAACTTCGTGTTCGGATCGACTCCTGCTGCCCCATTCCGTTCATTGGCCGTCCATGTAACGACTTATTTGGAAATGAGCCCGATTTGTTTGCTGAATAATAACTTGTCATTTTGACGCTCACGTTAATATGTATGTGGTGAGCTGTCCCATGGCGTTTACATTCAATCCTTGCCTCGAGCCATACTTGCCTTTAGATTGGATACGCGCGTGTCAGGCCACTTAATAATGTGATATATCAGATTCCGCTCTATATGCAAACGATGTCCTTCTGTCGTACAGGTACGATTCGCAACACCCCATCTTCGGTGATAAATGACCTGATACTACTAGTTAAGGAGCGTGGGATGCGAAGCTATTGTTAATATATAGATTCCAATATGGTACCTCGTCTATCTCAGTTAAATATTGCAATTCGAAATCTATCTAATTACTAGGTTCAAATCGCCCCCTACCAGTTTCCCATAGAAAGAAAAGTCGACACAATAAACCCTTCGTAAACTCAGGGCATAATAAACTTTTCGTAAACTTAAGGCATTTTTAAAACCTTGCCCTTTTAAAGTAAACCTCGAATCGAATCCGGACGTGTATGTGTAGATTTATCTGCATCAGACCAACCTTCATCTTCCCGAATGTTCAAAGGTATCCTCCCCTCAACAGGTTGAGGTAAGACCGTCAATTCTTGACCAACCCTGGTCGGCCCCTCCAGTGTCATCAATGTATCAAGCACCGAGTCATGAAACATTCGCGCCTTTACCCGTAGACTTTTAGGCTTCGACGTGGGGCCGAGTACTCCCCTATGCTCACGCTCTCGGGCCCGGGCCCGGGCTTCATTTGTCCCCGTGTCTTGAACGAATAGTGAACGGAATGATATGAGACATGCAATTAAGAATGCCATGAAACAGTTAGCACACGTCTCTCCTATGAAGGCTTACTCACAAACTATGTATTCCATACTAAACCAGAACCAAATCCACGTGACGTTCATTGACTGCAAGTTGTCCTTCTGGACTGATTTATAAACGCCTCCAAAAATGCTACCTCGGACGATTGTCACGGCAATGGTGAAAGCAACAAGTGAAAAGATGGCGGAAAGTATAATCTTCTTGCGAAGGCCAATACGCACACCCCAAAGAATCGATATTGGAAAGCATATGACTGCTATTATAAGTATTTATCTTGGAATTATGTAATTATGAAAATTAAAGGAAGAGGCGAGGAGAAAAAAAAATGAAACTGGGAGACAAACTCAACGCATCGGAAATGGCATCAAGTGAGCACGATACGATCGCGGCTGTATTGGAGGCGAGAACCTTCTCGTAGCCCTCACAATTGGTAAATATGTATTCGCTCGGCGGCACTAGACACTTAAAATCGATGAGGCCGATCGCTGTAACACCGGCCCCGATGTTGAAGATTAGAACACACCACCAGCTAATGCGATATCTTGCTATGTTGTTTCCAAGTCGACGAAAAAACCATAGAAAGTTGAACTTAATAAGCCATATTCCAGTGTAGTTCAGTAGCATGAGGGCGGCAAAGCCTCTGAGCGCTCTGCTTGTATCGTCCAGGAAAGTTGGCGGTGGTAACATTGTCCCATTGCCAACAGCTTCCATGTTGTAAACAAATTGAAGGAGAAACTGGGCAAGTATCGCGGTTGCCAGGAGAAAGCATAGGGAAGTAAGCATAAGGCAATCTTCTAAGAAGAATCGGTGGAAACAGATGACTCGGACTGTAACGCGGCCCGCGAACGCGAGCACACATAATGCAAACCCGGCCCAGATGATACCCTTTCATGAACATGTTTATTAGTATACACTGACTTCTACAGAAGTTTACCAGCTGAACCCACGTGAAATGCTTCAATTTTTAACAATGGCGGTGAAGTCTGGAGTACCGGATTTGCAGAGCTGTTGGTTGTTGAATCCATATTGAGCGTAAATGTAGCGGCGAGAGATGAGCTCCTCTCTATGTATTAGACCTAAATATTGGGTATGGATTCTCTCGAAGTCTATATTATCGTGGTTATGAGTCCATACAAGAGGTGACAAAGATAATTCGATAGGTGAGCGATCAAGCGGGAGAAAAAGCATCGGGGCACCCTCTAATACCTACCCTCTCTCATTCCACTGCCACAGAACCTCGGAGCCTTACGGCCAAGAGGCTGCTCTTCAAGTCTTTGTGTAACATGAATTCAAATCAGGACACTGGCTCATCTTCAATGCTGTCACCCCACACCAATATTAGGTGGTGCATAATATTAGGTAGGTAGGTACATACATAAAAGGAGGAAGGAGGTGATATAGATAGCAGAAGCTTACATTAGGTAGTGTGCCAAGACATTTGATATCCAGCCTGCTGAAATATGTGGGGCTGGGGCTAATAAATCAGGTGGGTAGTAGTATATTTAACGTCTATTGCCCTACCTCCACAGAGATAATTAGACGGGCTCGCGACGGCGGCAGAGCTAAAATCAGGTGGGTGGTAATTAGGTACGCACCACACCCTTCCAGTAGGTACATAGTATGACAATATAATGAATACATACCCCATAACCTGCGTCTAATTTCAACACAGCCTGCCTCCTCCTTATGTCTTATGTAGGGTTGCCTCAATATATGTGATAAGTAATATAATCGGCTAAATGTACCCCCTTTCACACTCGTTGTTGACGTAGATCTCCTATTGGTTGCCACTATGGTGCTAACCAATAAAAGGACCAACAAGAGCCACCAACAATAAACCGACTCTTTCCCAACCCTACACTTCTTCATCGGCAACCAGTCTCCCTTTTAGACCTACTTCATCAGTCTTGACAAACATGATGTCTTTCTTTGGGGTCGCATTCTTAGGCGGGGTTGTCAGCGTCTACATGTTTCTACGGGCACTCCTATACTTTACGCAAGATGCAAAAGAGCCGCAATCAATTGCGCATACAATCCCATTCATCTCTCCGATCTTTGGAATGGCTGCTAAAAAAGCCAACTTCTACAGTGTGATGAGGTGGGTATCACAGAATGCATCAGCATAGACTCTACTAATAGCATTCCCTAACAGAGATAAGTACAACCTCCCATTGTACACATTACGAATGCCCGGGTCGAGGATATACGTCATAAACTCTACTTCTCTTATTCCCGCAGTGCAGCGCCAGTTTCGCACATTGGCCTTTACTGCTCTAGAGTCAAGATTGGCTCGAGATTTAATGGGCGTCAGTAAAAGCACGCATGACATTATATCCCACAATCTTGTGCGCGACGAAGGGTACCTTATGACCTTTCCTAAATTTATCCATTCCGCCGTGAGTGCCGGACCAGGACTGGATGCTATGAATAGGAGATCGGTTGAAGTGCTAGCCGAGTCTTTGGATAGACTGTCGGGTAAGGGGCCCACGACAACTAAAATGTTCGAATGGACGCGCCATGAGCTATTAATAGCGACTACGGAAGGCGTTTATGGCCCCAATAATCCTTTTCGCGATCCAGCTATGGAGGATGCTTGGTAGTAAGTCTCCCAAAACCTACGTTATAGTTACAGTGGTACTTAACAAGATAGCAAATTCGAACCGGGCATCATGATGTTCGTGTTAAAGCTCTGGCCGCAGTTCCTCGCCAAACAGAGCTTCGAGGCTCGTGAATACATGGGTAAGGTCTGGGAGCGCTACTTTGAATCCGGGGCGTATAAGAAAGGCTCCGAACTTGTCCAATGCCGGGTCAAGATCAACGAAGATTTCCAAATTCCTATTAAAGAGACAGCCAAAATCGAAGTGGGTGGTTCGTTTGCCATCCTTGCTAACACGCTGCCAGCCACTTTCTGGATGACATATCATATCTTCTCTGACCCCGTAGTGCTGGAGGACATCAGAACTGAGCTATATGAGCATGTGAAGGAAGTAGATGGAATATGCACTATCGATCTTGCGGACGTCAAAGGTTCCTGCCCTATCCTACTCTCTACATTTAAGGAGATGTTTCGCTATAATGCGATAGGTGTCTCCGCTCGCATCGCAATGGAGGACCACATGCTCGATAATAAGTACCTCATCAAGAAGGGGAGTACAGTGATGATTCCATCCAGAGTTCAACATTCCGTACCATCGGTATGGGGCGAAACGGCAAATGAATTTTACCATAAGAGGTTCATACGACAGCCCGGAATTAAGGCACCTAACCCTATTGCTTTCCGCGGGTTCGGTGGGGGTACTACTTTGTGTCCGGGAAGACACTTTGCGTCCACCGAGGTCTTGATGTTCTCTGCCCTAATGGCTCTGCGGTTTGACATTCGTCCAGTAGGCGGGAGATGGTTGAGACCCACGACGGACAAGTCGCCCCTAGTAGCAGCGGTTCCTGTTCCGGATTGGGACATAAATGTTGAAATCCGCCCTCGGGACAGCAGGAAGTGGAACGTCTCATATTCTGGCTGCAATACGGACATGGAGATTTCGGCGGAAGATATTGGAGGCGTCAAGTTGGACGCGCCCCAGTGAGATTAACAGGTACCTAATACAAAAGTGGCGTTGCGATAGGAGGTAGTAATTACCTCTAAATATGTGGGATATTATACCACCCGAATGGGGGGCCACATGTTTTGGGGGCCATACCTTTTTAATCAGGTGGCTCAAAAGGAATTTATGTTGGGGTTATAAACTACTTCGTCCCTTGGTTCATGATGGGTTGTAGAGCGAGGCTTTTGTATTACCCACTACTATTCTTTCACATTCTCTGTTTGTCAGCCTGCCTCATATGAGGTATTTAAGTGCCAGCGGTCACACCGATTCGTTTATATTTAATATTGTTTTTTCCAACAACCTCAGACTTCTGTTCATTTATTGGCCTTGGATCACTGGCCGTTTGGTCTGTTGTTCCTTCCTCGTGAAGTATACCTCCGTCTAACCACCTTTCAATCACAGAGTGTGTGCGATACTATTTTAAGAAATCGGTTGGTTCATTCTAAGCCTATCCGAAGTGCAATATTGCTGTGCTAAATCAATGTTGATTCTTGATATCTCGTAGCCTACAGATAGCACGGCGTAAAAAGTAGGATCCTTCCGATAGACTCACAAAGTGCTTAAAGCTTGAGTGGTTGCCTTAGCAGTAGCAAATATACTATCTCAGTGGCTGGTTACCATAGCCTGCCTACTTCCTCGGGCATGACAACGTAGCAGCACACCCTATTGTCTTGGTCAATGCCCGACTTGGCTGGCTACTGCCTAGATCTATTAATATCGAGGTTCAGACACCGAAATTTTCATGACTGCCTTAATCAAATGAATCTTGATCAGTTCTCATCAAATATTTATTTCTTCTTCTCCGCGTAATATTCTTCATAGACTCAGCCCCTTGGTCTCGATACATGATACTGCGTTAAAACTATAGTTGCCTGCGCGTCAAAATATTACTTCAATGGCCACATTATTGCCTTCCTTATTGGGGCAGTACGACTCCTGGGGCATCATGAAAACGCTGTTTTATGGCGTCATAGCCTTCAATATAGTACTGCTTCTTGGCTATCTTTTTACTATTTCCAAGTATCACTATACGCAGCAGAGTGATGTAGCAGCACAGCTACCGCCCCTATACCCATCTATAGCACCAGCAGTGGGCCATTTTATCTCATTTCTATGTGACAATGCGGAATTCTTTCGGAGAGCTACGTAAGGGGCTTACAAGACTATCGAAATTAATTCATACTTACACAAGAACAGGTCTTATAAAGGACAGTTTACCTCGACTAGGATATCCTTCTTCGGCCATCAAGTTTATCTCTTCCAAGACCGGGAGAGTATCAAAAAGATTTGGAAGACACCTGCATTATCTAGTCCCACGTGTATTCAGATATATTGTCTGAAGTATTTATTTGGGTTGTCAAAAAAGGGGTTGGCTATCTACCGCGCGGATCGCTCCGGTCCTCACGCTAAACCTCACTCGGGAAGTAGCGTGCCTGTTAACAGCCGCATTGACTATAGAACTCATAAAGAGTTCCTTCGTGCATTATCTGGGCCCGGATTAAACCCCACTCTTCAACGCTATACGGCGGCATTCGCCACTTACCTAGATCTTCTCCGGTTGCCTTGTTCTGCTACCGAATGGAATTCGATCACCGACTTTCAAGAATTCTTCTTCAAAATCATGGGTGTTTCGCTTATTGAGTCTCTATTTGGCCCGTCTTTGCTGCGTCTTAGCCCTACATTCATTGATGATCTGATCGAGTTTGATAATAATGTGCCATGGCTAGCCCGAGGAATCCCATCCTTTGCTATGCCTAAGCCGTACAAGATCAGAAGTGGACTTAACAATAAAATCAAAAAGTGGCATTCGTACGCTCAAAAGAATTTCGACGAGAGTAGTGTTACCGACGATGGCGATGGCGACTTGTTTTGGGGATCCAAATTGATCAGGAATCGACATGCAATATTACATGCAGCCGGGCAAACTGATAACGACATTGCAGCTTCTGACCTTGGCTTGGCATTTGGGTAAAAAAATCCCCTCTCATATATCACGCATTTCATATTCCTAAAAACGGCTACAGCTGATCAACGCCTAGGCTTGTAACGAATACCAACCCAACAGCCATGATGGTGGTATGGCACATTTTCAAGGATCCCCAGCTTCTCAAGCGTGTGCGTGATGAGCTGGAAGACATGTTTGGTCATGAATCGATTAGATCTATTAACCCAAAGGAGCTTTCGAAAGCCCCTCTTCTCTCCTCTGTATATGCCGAAGTACTTCGTCTTTACGTCAAGATATATGTTATGTTTAGTCCTCAAAATCAGGACGCCTCATTAGGGAGATGGAAGCTTCCTAAGGACAAGATCGGATTGTTAAACTCTTGCATCTCTCATATGGATCCCGAGTTTTGGAATACGAAAGGAGGCCTGCATCCTGTGGATTGCTTCTGGGCCGATCGATTCTTGATTGACCCATCAGATCCAGGGAGTGGTCCTATAAACCCATCATTAGGAGAGCGGCCGCGATTAGGTGACACAGTAAACAACGGAAAGCCATTCTTCTCAGTTGAAGGGCTGGAATCATCGTGGTTCCCTTATGGAGGTAAGTTTAATAACCCAAACTAACTCTTAATTGTTATTCAACGACTAAAAGGTGATACACTTATAGGAGGGTACTCGGTGTGCCCCGGTCGTCATCTTGCCAAATTCACAGTAATTTACACTTGTGCAGTATTGGTAAATGAGGTTGATATCGAGTTTTTTACTGATGACTTGGAATTTGATAGTTGGCGTTTTGGGTTAGGTATGCAAGCCCCAAGGAATCATATCTCTTGCCGGATTAAAAGTAGGCAAACATAGAAAAATATTTTAAGATTGTATTATTAGAAAGTTCTAATAGCGTAAACTCCGAGGGATATTGTTATAGACTATTATAGACTGGTGCTGTGCCCATTTAGCGACGAGCTTCAGATACTTGTTCTGTTTTTCACATTTATTATATGTATTTACCTTATATTTATATACCATTTCTCTTCTAGACTCCTATTTGGTCATCCATAGCCCCTATTCCGATAGTGGGGCACGTGTCCGGCAGGCATAATACAACTTGAACTTTACTAACAAATCACAACTTGCAACATTTTCTATCACAATATAGGTATTTAGACTCTTGTTCGCTTTCGTTGTCCTAATTATCTAGTACATTCATATTTTACCTCTAGAATATTGATGTACTGAAGCATTATCAGGAAAAACGGGTACCTAGTCTGCTTCTAAGGCCTAGGCCGATGGCAAAGATGTTGTAGCATCAACACTCAGGTGCAATAGTTGTCTTTCCATGTAAGCGAGGGCAGAAGTTGCAAGTACTTGTAATTTGTGATCTAGGGATAGTTGCAAGGCAAGTTCCTTTTGATGGATTGGCGGATTAAGATCGGTTTCGCTAAGACGCTGCATGAAGCTACAAGCTCGCGTCGATCGTTTTGCGCAGTTAACACAGGGCTCCCCTGGACCTTGTGAGACACACTTGATATGTGCTTGCCGACATCTCTCACAACTCGTAATAGCCTTTGATCTGCCCCTTTTGCGCTTCTGTGGGAGTTGCTTGACCTGTTCTTTTCTCGTTGGCTGGGAGCTTGTAGAACTCATAGACTTGTTTCTACATGGTGGATGATCGGGGAGAGGAATGCGCCCTTTTATAGTCATTATTACTTATTGACCACGATATTTCAGCTATTCAATATGGGGAGATAGTTTGATACCACCCCTTGGGATCATTCCTTAGCTTACAGGTGGTAAGCATTAGTTCAACCGGGGGTGAGGTAATCAGTGCTAGAAAGTTGTAATGAGGAATAAATATACTTCGATTATAAATACTGAGCAACAACTAGGATAGACTACACTAACAGAGAAATATTTGAAAGAATATAAAGCCATCTTTTACACCGGCACCTGTGAATCTAGCCTTTATGTAACTTTACCTTAATGCATTCATACAGTGGAGTTTCGGTTGAGAGTTAAGTTGGTATTGGGCTTTTAGCAAATATGGTTGGATATGTGGGAGGAAATTACCAGTGTAGATTTCATTATATTCTTTGAAAATGCTTCTATGTATGTGACGTTTGAAAGGGGCCAACACTATGAAGGTCCGGGCCAAAAGTCTTGCACATCTAATCCCGGCAAGGCTATGTGTGGTTAAAAAGGGTTGCACGGTCTTGTTTGTTTAAGCTATAGCGGCTAGTACCGCTATAATATAGTGGCAAGTCACCTAAATTTGGTGGACGGGCCACTATCGGACTTTCTGTTTAGCATATAGCTAATACAGTGTTAGTACTGTGCTAGGGATCTGGGAGTAACCACTTTGTGAACATTTGGAGCTAATCATTTGGAAGAAAATCGTTATCGAATCTGGCTATTCAATTTTCCAAGGCCTATTATATAGGTATCTGTATAGCTTTTAGAAACCATATTTAGTTCTAATCTTTGACATGAATCGCCGAATCTGTTTGCCACGCAATAGGAACACGATGAGCATCAAGTTGTTGGCTAAAAATACTCCACCAAATGCCCCTGCAATTATTGCTACGTAGCCGCTTTCGGTTACCCCTGAAAGAACGTTAGCAATTTATTTCTTATGTGACCTGAAATCAGGATAATGGGATTTCTGAGGCGGAGAGATTCTTGAGATTTCATACAATCGAGAACGCCATAACCTAAGCCGAAGCTGACAGCCTGCTTTCCCACATTTATCGCAATAAGCATTTCGGACGTATCGCTATTATAAGAATCAACAGCATATGCTAATGTAAAGCAGTAATAGAAATAGCCGCCGAAAGACGCCAGACCAGATCCGATAAAATAGCCTATCCAGTGTAAGTTAAGTTCTGCAGTGAGCCCGTAAACAACTAAGCCTGCTGGGCC
The DNA here is from genome assembly GCF_022478755.1 of Daldinia loculata. Lineage (NCBI taxonomy): Eukaryota > Fungi > Ascomycota > Sordariomycetes > Xylariales > Hypoxylaceae > Daldinia > Daldinia loculata. Next base: position 26,112 of record NW_026054897.1, read on the forward strand.
TATTATCATAGCGGGTAGCATAACTCCTAATCTCATCTCGGCTTCGCGAATACCATTATTGCGTCTGGTCAAGTAACCCGCTAGTCGATCCGACGAAGAAGTAAAGAGGAGCGCAAGAATGAAACCGATGAGAGATCCAAGCGACTGCACGCCGGAGCTAGCCTATAGATAATCATTAACTAGACTTGTTCATGGGGATAAAACAGAGCCTGACACATACCTCTGACCAGTTGTATGGAGGTGCGGTTATCTTAATTGGGAAGATGTAGTTGAAGGCCAATGCACCTAACCCTATGATAGTTCCGAAAGAGGTGATAACCCATAGGACTTGGGGGACTAGGAAGTAGGTGAAAGGTCGCCACATAAACATATGAAGATGGACGTCTGGATCGACGCGACCCCATGGGCCAAGTGTTGATAAGAACGTTTTTCGTTTCGGCATACTCGCCGCCTGCTCGACGACTGAGTCGTTAGGCTTTTCGAAGGCATTAGATGCGGCATCATCCGAACGCTCTGTAGAGGTGTCGTGGACCATATGCGCCTCCCGATCGTAGGATGTTTCTTCGACGAAAAAGAATGCTAGGATAAATAGCGCACTGGCGAAGGCGACAATGACATAAAAGAAGAGCCTCCAAGAGTACTTGGTTGGTAGCATATACGCAGCTGGTATCGTTGCCATGGAGGCGAAGCACATGCCGACTGTTTCAAATAACGTAAGTAGAAGCTCTATAGGTTTAAGTAGTGGTAACTTCCATACATGTATAGTAGCCGATATGTTTCCCTCGCTCATGAAGGAAGAATATATCTGATACGAGCTGAACAGGCAAAGCTTCGCATATGCCAGCACCGAAACAGTGTATAATTCGACCCGCCCTATTAGAAGTTTGATCTGTTAACAGTGGTGCTGATTCGCCGTCGGGTATCATATACGGTGATAGGATAAGCCGACTTACTGCAAATCGTTAGCCGGTAATAATAATTAAACAGTACCTAGACGAAGAATAGGAATCTTCAAGTCTTAGAACCCCGGATCTTCATACGTACCATTAGTCCACCAAAGTCATTAGCCTGAGAACATCCAGCAAGCCCGGCAATGAACTTGGTTAGGAGAGATTAGCTGGGAAGTCCACTCCGTCCGAGTTTATAAATTAAACCTACAGCTAACAATGATCCAAGCATCACGGGTCGCCTTCCGAACTTCAGGTATAGCGGCACGAGGATGAAGGAACTAAAGCCATATGCAAGATTGGGATATGATATAAGCGTCGAAGCTTCCGCAGGGGTTATATCGAATAGCTCCGACCATAACGTCAAATAGGGGCCGGGACCTAATAGCGCTGCATTGCCGAGGAAAGAGTAAAAGCAAATAACTACCAGTATCATTATCTTCTTAGACTTCGACCACTGTATAATTGTTAAAATCGATAATTATAGATTTCCAACCTCGATATCAACTTCGCGGGCCTGGGACATACCTGTAACGGGTCGTTAGGATCTTCGGCAGGCACAGGGAAAAGCGCCTGGCCGTTATAAGAATCATCTCCTTCTGTTTCCCAAACTGTCAATAATCAATGGTTGGATATAACATCGGGTTTTACTAACCCACGGTCTGGACATTGACAGTCCCGGGGATATCTTCTTCATGCGCATGGCTACGCACCAGATGCGTTCCGCGGCTTTGAGGCTCGCCGACAAGTTTACGAGCCATATCGATATACAACAAATGAGCAAACTTGCGGAAGAGCTATAGAGAGAAAATTATATCCAAGAAGAAACGAAAAACGTCACCGGATATTTCATACGCTTTGATGGGGGGCGGAGCTTGTTTTGTATGTCCTTCCCCTGTGACGATAAACTACTTGATACTTACTACAGACATTCGGCAGATCCTAAGAGCCATCGTTTTTCTCGTTAGACGAGCTTACTAACAGATTATCATCTACTTGATGTCGTATACGGGCTGTGGCCGCTATGCCGAGATAAACATTCGTAGATATCTATAGGTCCCAATTCTATGATAGTTAAGGTTGATTGCATTAGATGAGCTTTATGTTACATTTACCCCGCGATTGCTACCCTAGCCGTGCGGAAGTTGACGTTTTGTCGCCAATGATCTTTAGCCATCATAGTTCGATCGAATTCCCGTGTGGAGATATTTACCGTTCCTGGACTGCTCGGGGTACAACTTAATCTACTCCAGAGCCGATGAAGCAACAAGGGACCATGTAAGGTTGATGGCTCGACCTTCTGCTCCGCATAATACATTAGCCCAGCCTGGCCACGAATTGCCAGCATTCAAGTATTAGACATCGTCCCATATCTCGATAGTCGACCCCACTATCCATTCAATCATGTATTATCAGGTTTAATATGCAGTTCACGGACGTAGGGTCTACGATATCTTGTCATCTTCACAGATCTTGTGCTGGTCCACTTTTACCCCTTTTCACCCCTTTTTCAGAATTATGAGTATAGTAGAAGGTAGAGGGTGTTACAGGAGTGCTGGAGATAAAGGTATATGAGGAGTGTGAATGACTTAATTGAATAACTAAGTTAATTCATGAGTGAAGGGGAAATCCTAATTTATATACATGTTCTCGCCAAGATACATCGTGCTATACCTGGCAGCAATCCCCTCGACCACTCATTTCAGCAAGAAGATCAAAAATACCATTGGTAAAATGTAGGCTCACTTAAATTACCTTATACTCGTAGAATAATTATAATAGGTGGATTTGGGTATATGTTTTGGAATGATCTCCTCTTCATTGAGATGCCATGATCGGGATTCATCATCAGGGTCTAGAAATTACCGATAAATACAATAGCTACTTACAATTTTCTGTTGGTACAATTACACCCAGGGGCTCTTGCAATGGCGTTTGAGATTACAGCTGGTAGGGTATTAGTTGTTAAAACTGGTGAAGCTAACTTAGTTCTGGCTACGTAAGTGTTGCAAAATGCCTTAACCCTTAGACGTGATATTTGAAATACCTACCCCTGCGCGCTACGACATTCTCTAGAATAATGTTGGTTGCCAGCTTAAGAACAATCTTCTAGCTAGGTCTTCTAATCACTAATAGCCTGCCAGCACACTTCATATAAAACCAGCCAGTAATTTTAGGCTGTGCCGCACTTAGAGGTATAAACACCTAATTCATGCGCGGCAAGAAGCTGCAAAGTCTGTATAATAATCGATATCAAATAATAAAAGTGGTATTCAACTCATAGAAAACTTGAATTTTGGGAGAGAATAGTCCTACGTAGTTCCAAGTATAACTATATTTTGCATATATCACAGAGTAAAAAGGGTTAATCACGATAAACAAGTATCATAAAACTAACGCATTATAATTCAAGTCGAACTAAGCGCATAACCCTAAACATGAGTGATAATTTTGCCTTTGATCCCTAATATCGACCGTCTAACCTCATGCCAAGTAAGTCCGTACCGTAACCCCCAGCCTAGCCCGTGATGCTGTCTCGGACCCGGTCCCTTAACGCCTTGCTGCAAAATAGCCTCACAATTCCCATGAGCCCTTAGTGCAAAATAGAAAAAAGATTAAAAAAATAGTACTAGAGTCCCTATTCTGGGACGATAACAGACACAACGAAGCATATTAAAGGTAGGGCATCCAGAGAGCGTCGCACTGGGCGAGATTCATGGGGTTGACGGCCCGAGCGATGAGATCGATGACCGTCTGGTTTGCCGGTAAGTTGCCAACCGGGCTCTGAGCGAGGCTAACGGCGCGCTTAACAATCATATCACAGTTGGTCTGGACTGTTTCGCGCAGTTGGTTTTCGTTGAGATGGACAGTCCGGTGACTACTAGTGAACCAGAATATTACCTCATCCCGAACGAAGAGCGTGAGCGCGTGCTCGAGTTCAAACTCAGGTTCGGTTAGGCAGCGCGCGATAGCCATAATTGAACAACTGAAGATACCCTCGGTGGCCAGAGGGCCCATCAGGGTCTGTAGGTTGGGAGTGAGACGGAAAGGTACGGGTTCTGGATTGTGGAAGAAGGGCTTTCCGGGTGCCATGAACGACATTACCTCGGAGCCCCAGATCTTTCCAGAGCCACGAGCTATGTGCATCTTGTGAGGATACCTATTGGTACTGTAGAGGATATATGTCATGAATGTGAGTGCCGAGAGTTGGTACGAGAATCGGCGTCGGAAAAGCCAGAATTCGGAGAACTCGGGGAAGATGCTCTGGAAGTATTCTAGGACGGCAGTAGGAGGTACCCATTTCTCCTGGATGGCCGTGAATACTTCGAGACGTGCCGTGGCAGTTTGCTCGGGGGGCTTCTGAATCAAATTGTTAGCGACTTTCGGTACTCGAATCTGACGAGAACAACTTACAGATCCCTTAGGCTCAATCAAACCTCTCAGTCTTTCCATGGTAAACATGACGGGCTCATCCTTGGGCATACTATTGCGTCGACAATGGTCTTCATAAATACCCTGAAGCGTGATATAAGATGGGTCATCTTGCACAATCCTGATATGAGGAGCAAGAGGGACCACCAAGGGCACTGTAAATTGTAAGTCTCGACGTCGACTTTCTTTCTTCTTGGCGAGTGTCTGGTTCAAGTGTCGGAATAGTTGGAGAATCCTCTCCTCTCGTCGGCAATGTCGCGCAGCAGGATGTTGTACCGCAAACGAGTGAATGCTACCATCGTGACCACGAATCTTCAAGCGCCGATGGGAGCCACCAATGCCCCGAACAAGTTCCACATTAGGAAGGAAGCGATCTATACGAATGAAATCCTGGTTCTTGTCCTTGTGCTGTAAGTACTGTCCGGGTACCTCGACATCATCGAATTTTAGGTAGCGGAACTCGCTCAAGTGGCGCGAATACGTCTCCAGGTACGCTCTTGGATTTCTACGATCAAGCTTTTCTTCAAACTTATCCCGCCACTTGCGAAGTTTGTGAATATACTCGTACATTGTTGGCTTCACTTGAACGAAGTCTGCCTCGAAGGACTTTTTGATATGCGCCGGGAGGATCGTTTCGGCGAAGCGAGTGATATTAGTCTCTGTACCCGATGGTAGCTTCACATCCCTAGCGTACGAAGCAGGCATTCTACTAACATACGCTAGACCATCGTTCAAAAGAGCTATGATCAGGCGATACGCATCCTCGTCAGGGGGGCATTTGAAGTATTTTTGGATCTGGTCCACCATAGTCTCCATAGAAAGAGCAAGAAGAGGGAACGCTGTTTTCAGAACTGACATAATCTCTTCTGTGAGCTCCCAAGGCGGCCGTTTCTGTGCCGGAGCCGAGGGTGCACCATCCTTCCCAGTCAACTGTTGGTCCGCGTTACCTGCTTGTGTGACGTTGGCTACTCCGTTAGCATCAGTGGCCTCCGGCTTCGCTTGAAGGTTGCTCTCGCCATTTGAGGTTGCGGGTCTAGAAGACGAGTCTGGCTTCATCTGGGGATTTTCCTGCTTGCTAAGCGACGGCGAACTGCTCGGCTTCCCACTGGATGCTGTCGACTGTGCTCGTTGCCGTGCCTTCTCCTTGGCTTCCTGATTCTTCTTGATGGCAAGCATATCTTCGCGGTTTGTCCTTAATTGGAAATACAAGGACTGAGGATACGCCTTGGCTATTTTCAGAAGAATCGCATGGACTTTGGGTGCCTCCTTATGGGCCATGCCGGTTAGAAGTTGCGGTATAAATGTGATCCAATACCAGACCGGAGTTTCTCCCTTATAATCATCGAAACCGGCTGCGATGGTCCCATTCGAGTCATCCAAGCTTAGGAGCCAGAGGATACGCGCGATCAGTTTCCGTGCCTTGCCGCTCTTATAGCTACCAATAGCTTGCAGGTACGAGGTTACGGCTTGTCTAGCAGAATTCAAATCCTTGGGATCCTCTTTGAACTTGCGGTCGTTAAAGTATCCCCATTCAGCCCAGGCCTTAGCTTTGCCAATATCGTAATACAATGCCGTCCCATAGGCTGCATCCGCGTCCTCTTTTTGGTTGAGCTTCTCCAGGAACATTCCCTTTAGAGTGAAGAATTCGGCCTTCTGTTGATTGTTAAAGTAATTAAGGTTCGTATTGTTGATAACATCCAGTCCACTTGAAAGCTCCGCAGGATTCTCGTAGTGGCACCGTGCCTGTTCCCTCAGCTTCAAGAAGGCTTCCTGAATTTCTATATTGGGGAGAGTATAGATTCGACTGAGTTGGGCTATGCACACGTCTGGCAAGTTGTGCTTGCGGGCAACATGGGCGAAACGATTGATGATCCATGCCGTCTCGTGATAGCCGCGATACGCGAATGAAGCACCATTGGCACCTTGGCCCTGCTGGGGAAGAAGTTGAAGATACGTATTGTTGATCAGCCCAAAGATGTGCTGTCTCCAGGTGACCAAGTCTTGCCAATCGGTTATGTCGTCCCAAATGTTCGGAAGCCGGTCTCTCCAAGATCCGAGGAGGAGCTTCAACTCGCCGGACTTCACATCCAAGTTCGTTTGGTTCGTGTTCGCGAGACTCTGACAGATGACACTAGCATCATGGAGTTCGACAAGCTGTTGGAAATTGTGAAGTAAGGGAATATGAGCAGCAGTCAGACGCTTCGGAAGCTGATGCCACTTTCTGATAGATAATTGTATTGCCTCATCGCAAACGCGAGAAAAGTCCTGCCCGGTCTCCTGTTTGTTGTGAAATTTCAGCAGGGACATGAAACTTTGGAAGAATGCTCGCCGGGCAGTCGGCGCATCCATAACACCCTTAATGACCATGTCTAGGCTATCACGTTGTTCTTGGGTTTGCCACATATCAATACCTCGCCAAGCACATTCGAGTAGAAGATCTTGGAGATTTTCGTGCTTTGCGAAGTCTTGCAATATATCCCACTGCTGCAGTTTCTGCGCACAAAGGACCCAGTGGTCTTCCCAGAGCATATACTCTCCTTGGGAGAACGGAATGACACCGGTTCGGGCTTTAATCTGAGCCGCTTCGTACATTTTTTGAGCCTTGTCCCACATGCCATTCTGTTCATATGACAAGGCTGCGTTGGTCTCGACAAATTGGCATCGGCGACGCCAAGTGCCGTAGAAAAGATCATCCTCCTTCAGGCTGGAATACAGTTCAACCAACGCATCAAGATTGCTCTCCCGCACTTTAGATGAGTCCACATCTGGCTTGATAGCGGCATTCTCAAGTTGTACTAATGCTGTGTACCAAGCATCATAAGTCTTAGCTCCAAACTTAAGGATGTGCGGTGGGATCTTGCACTCTGGCCACGCTTTAGCAGCGCCTGCTAGTAGAGTTTGCACCACATTCGGTCTTTTGTCGATTTGACGAGAGTGGAAGTCTTTCGAGAGAAGTACTACTAGGGCTTTCTCCAGATCCGTCTTCTCCTCCTTGGCGGTAGCAGACCAGAACATTGGAAATAGAGTAACCCAAAGACTATGGGATAGGTTACTGTCGATGTGTTGAAGTTGTATAAGTGGTTCTATAATGTCCCGGACTTTTACATCACCTAGCTCGGCGACGAAGCGTCGGTGATTCGCCATGAAGGTGTCATATTTATCATCAATCATCGCGGTAGGTTCTCTGGTATCCTTGGAGTAAGTGCCAAAAACGAGAGACGCCGGAAGTGTCCGGAAATCTTCTTGGTGGAGTTGAACACTGGAATTCATCTCAACAGCGCCTAACAGGAGCTGAGTGGCTTGTGCTAACCAGAAGGAATCAGCAAGGGTGTCCCAGTTTTGAGAACTTATAACATATGACAACCGAGCAGTTGCTGTTTTCGATAGACTCTTGTCAAATATATTTAGAAATCGATTGCGCATCTCGACGTCCTGCGCTCGGGTTCCGATTAAGAAAGCATGCTCCATCCGTACGGTGAGTTCCGTTCGTGCTATTTTCGGATCCTCGTAGATACGGATTACCAATTCCAAGAACTTCCCCAGCATTGTCGTATCGCTCCTATGTTCAAAGGTCAACATTTTATGAAGTACTGCCGTCTTTTCTTTAAGCGTCGGCCACGTCCCTTCGGATCGGAAGACCCAACCTTCTACCATGTCGAGTATTTTCTCGCAAAGCGGAATATGTTGTGACTTCTCGACCAGAGTCGCTAAAACGCTCAAGAAGGGCCGTCGGTGATCGCCGAGTATCTCCATGCGCATTGCAGTTACTTGGATCGCTTTGATCATCAAATCAGTCTGGATATTGAGGTCATACGGTGATAACTCTCCGGGTTGAGCATTTGGATCTTGAGGTCGTATAGCGCCCATATTCATCTGCTGGTGCGTAGCTACACTTGTATAGTGTTGGACGTGTTCCCTGGCAAGCTTCGTCTGCAATGCCTTCATTAAGGAGACGATATGCTGGTCAATGATCGAGGGTTTGCGTTGGCCTAGAGACCACAGGATATTGACACCCGACACATAGTTAGAACTTGCTAGAGACTCCGTCGCGATAGTAGATAGGAAAGTGATGATTTCCGAAACGGGAGCTTCGGGTTCACCTTCAGCATCCGCATCCTCCATAGGTACATCCTCTGGTATAGCATCAAGGATCCGCTGGATTGTAGATTTGACGTCGCGTCCATCGTCATATTTCTTATCTGCCAGATGGAGACAATCCTGCAGCTCAGGATTTTCCGACTTGAGACATTTCTCAATAACCTTTTGGATTGATGGCATGTTTCTCAGTATCCAGTCGTCAGGCTTAAAATTGAGAATGATCCGCACCACCTGGAGAGTATTGATGATGTTGGTTATGAACTTTTCGTCGTAATTCTCCTTATCTGAAGGATCTGCCGCGAGGAGCTTCGTGGTTCTCTCGCTAGCTAGGACAACATCGGTGATATTCGGGAATAAATCAACGTCAAGATCGGCCCAGTATCGCGGTTGTAACAGATTATAAAGGAGCGCCATTGCCTTCTTGCATAACTCCGTAGACTGAGACGGGAGAGCAGGCCCAGATGTTAGAGCTGCATCTCTGGGCTTCGCCGAGGGCAATTGATACCTCTCATTTAGCTGCGCAATAAATTCGACCAAATACTTGACCATCTTATGGCGGTAGCCGGCAGGAATTTGAAACTCGGCCCTATCGACTTGAGCAACTTGCCGAACCGCTGGTGGCGAGGAACTCATTTTGTCGCTGTCTAATTTCCGCTTTCTAGAATTGGGTGATTCCGACAGAATCCTTTCGGAATCGCTAGGTTTGCCATCTACTCTCCTCTCCTCCCATTGCCAGATCAGCCACATCATATTTAAGGCAAGCCTCTTGCTCTCGGTCGAAGATGACACAAAAGGCGACACTTTTCGGAGTGACGTGATAATGAGAAGGGCAAATTTGTCTCGGGATTCATAGAACAGATCAGGATGCCGGACGAGGAAGTGAAATATACTTGTCATCTGCTGAACATTCTGACCCTCTTCGGCCAAGATGCGGCGCGGCGCCATAGCCCAGACCGCGTTGCGGTCTCCGGTACCGCGATCACTTTGTACTGCCGTACAACGCAGGGGGAGAACAGGAGCCATTAATTCGAGAGCCTGGGTGACTAGAGCACGTCCCTCATTCTGATTCGTCCTCAGCAATGAATAGTATACCTGCGTGACGATCTTTGGGGGTGTCTCGTAATGCGCAATGAAATAGCCAATCACAACATAGGCAGCGTGCTTGTTGATAACATCTTCCAGTCTTATGTAGGTCCATCCAAACTTAATAATATCCTTCCTAGCATCTTGGAGGATAGCATAATGATATTTGACTAACATCGCAGAGAGTTGGAGGACTTCCATTCTCGTATGATCGATGCCAGGCTGTCCTAGATCTTCCTGGGGTTCTCCAGGGTTGACTTTCCATATCTTGACATTAATAGACTCGATGACTGTTCGATCCACCAACCTCTGGGCTCTCGGCTGATGCCAATGTCGCATTACATCCATAGCAATAATCGGGTTGACAACGTTACGAAGTAGGAAGCATTTGGTCTTCTGCGTGGAACTTTTTCCGGCGTAGATATCGAGACAACGGAGCACGACGGCCTTCCAGTAGTCAATAGAATCGCTACAGATAACATGCTTGTAGAGGAAGTGAAACAAGGATGGTGTAGCACGCAACTCTTCGGAAGTGACAGAATCCACTAGGCTAAAGAGAGCATCCAAATCTTTCGGATTCAGAGACAGAGCCTTAGTGAAGATATCCATCAGTTGCTCCGCCGCTTGGTCAGCAGGAAGTCGTAGGCTAGGCGACAAGCTATTCGTCCGTAAGTGGAGCTCTAGATCTTTGCCAACCTGTCTCAACCACAAGATCGTATCCTTCCGCTCTAGCCAACCTCGCGTGTTAGGATGTTGGCTCAACGATTCGAGAACATTGATGGTGTTTACGACCGCTATGAATCTCGTATCTTTGCCAGCATTGACGACTTGGGCACAAGCCGATATTAATCCGTCAATGTTGGCAGCGGCGTACTCTCTTAGGGGTCTGCTTTCTGGATCTAGGAGAACTTGGGCCAAGAATCGACCATACTTTAAGTCTTCCGACTTGCTCACCAACAAGTTCCATACCTCAGCCGGGTATCGATTAAGATACTTATATAATGGGGCCCGGAATGAACTGTGGTGAGTTCTGCGCAGTTTCTCCTCGAGGTCCAAACAGGTGTCAATCAGTCGTTCCTTGAACTGCTCTGCAGCAGGTGGTAGAAGATGGAATATGTTGAACACAGCTGCGACTACTTTCATCTGGTTATTCTGTTCAAAGAACGTGAACGAAATCTGCTGTAGAAGGTTTGGATCTGCAAGGACCTTAATATGGTCCAATAGTCTTGCACCAATTTCCACTTTGAAATAAGTGGTAAGAAGGCGGAGAAGCCTTGCAAGATTGTCCAGCCCGTGAGTGCTCAGCCGTTTAGGATCTTGAAGGTTAGCCAAGACAGGCCTAAGTCCTTGCTGCAGCAAATCCTTGGGCAATTTGTTGGTCTGAGAAAGGACGGCTTTTAAAGAATCGTTCGCCGCTTCAATGGTAGGCTTAGACTCTGAATACAGGCATTTAAAGAACACAGAGACAATCTTGGTGCGTGTCGGGTTATTTTGGCCCTTCTGGAACTCGTCAAATCCCATTGCTTTGCTTAAGAGCTTGATGCAAGAAACTCGAAGGTTCACAATAGATTCATGCGTCCGGAACTCGGCGTGCTTGCCGGCTAAGGACTCGTCCGTAGCATCAGCTAAAGCCAGCGACTCCATAAGTAGCCGATTTAGATTATCATCGAAGGCAACAAAGTCGGATTTAAGGCTCATATAATAAGCAATTGCGTCAATGTACCCTATCTGGGTTGAGAATGGCAACGCCCGTAGAGGTTTGGCATAGATAGGCTGTAATAACCGGTCTTTATACGGTTGCAGAAGCTCCCATATCTCTACCTTGGTTGCATTGGCAATAATCTCAAGTGACCGCCTAGCAGTCCCCCGAACGTGCTTGTTCATATGGGATAGCTCGTCGTTGAAGAGAACGCAAATCTGCGCTAGTCGCGTGTGCTTAGGATGGGGTTGCCCTGGTGGTGCAGGAGTGGGCAACACATCTTCCTTCTTCGCATTTGTTGTTATTCGTCTCAACAGAGATTCGAGCGTAGTTTGAGCTGAGTTCCTCGTCTTCTCCGGTAAGTCCTGCGGCATATCCTTGATCGCATACATCAGCGCTCGTATGAAATCCATCTGCTTTGACACGACCCATAAGTCACCAAGATCGATCTCCACCAGAAGATACTTGATACCAAGCGTGCCACCAGTTTTTGTGTACCATTCTTCTTCGTTGCAAGCATGACAGAAAGTCCTGCTAAGATGGCTGAAGAACGCTAGTCGACCAGCATGGGTCTCAGATCCAAAAATGGTCGCAGTAGAGTCGTACACTGCGCGGATCGCCCGAAAAGCAGTATCACGTACATCAGGTAGGTCGGACGCAAGTGACTCAACAATAGCATCCGCAAGAATTCTAGTGTCAATGTATAAGGGTCCCTCTCCTGCTTGCACATCGAAGAGGCTCATCTCCTTTTTGATATCCACAAGCCCTCGCCCGATTTCAATGATAGTGAAATGTCGGCAAAGGTTCATGAGGAATATATCAGCCTCTTCCCGAAACTCGGGAATAGATTCCGCATACATGATAGCCTTGATAAGGCGCTTCGTAACGTCGTCCTGCTCATCTTTCTTAGCAACAGAGCGCTCACGATCCGATGTGTTAAATATTGCGAAATCCGCCGCTGGCTTCCGGGCGAGGAGGTCTTGGGCCTGAAGACGAACTAATCGGGGTAAGTCTTCGGGCAGATGATCGATACCAACTCGTAACTTCAATTGGGCCTTGATGAACTGCAGTGCTTGCTTCTTGTAGTACCCGTCATACTGTCTGGCTGAGTTAGCCTTAGACGGTTTCGGAATTTCCATCAATTTACGGATAGCAAAGTCGATCCCAAGTTCAGCCGGAAATGCACGATCCCGTTTAGATCCTATAAGACGTAGATCGAAGCTCGAAGGGTCATCGGCGTACTTCTGATAGTCGACGGGGAATGCCTCTGTCATAAATTTTCGGTTTCTACCACCTAGCTTCCCGAGTATGCGCATCGTCGTATGGGCATGGAAATGACTATAGGGATGAGGCTTGAGATGTTCGAAAAGCGCATTCATCAAATCCTCTATCACAGGCGCCATAATGGGGTCCAGATAATCTGCTGTGAGGTTATCGACGCAGAGTTCCAACGTGCGCAAGCCCTGGCCCACGAGGTCCGTCCCGGCCCTAAGAGCAACAACCAAAGGTCGCATCAAGAAGCTTAAGTGCGGCAACAGGTTGCTGAGACGTGCCGGTACTGTAAGGCAGAGCTCAACGTACAAATCTCGCTCCGTAGGTTTACGGGCAGCCATCAGTAAAGTATTAAGAACGTCAAGCAACATTTCCAGGAGAGGCAATATCTGCTTGTAAAGGTGCTCGAACTTACCGCCACCAATACTCCTGAACAAGGAACGTAGAAGTAAGAAATAGTTCATGGGTTCCTCAGCTTTGGTAGACAGATCGATTGACTTCGTGACTATATCCACAACATGGGGAAGCAGGACCTGCTCGTTCTGATTCGCGAAAAGAGTCACCGCCATGAATGCAAGCTTGAACAGTCGCAGGAGGATTGATGATCTTTTTACGTCGGCCGAACCCACTTCGTCAATATGCTCCATTAGAAACTTTAGAAGCATACCACAGAAACTTGGCGATGTAGCCTCGCTTGCCAAGAAGAACTGAGGGATATGTAGGAGGGCGGTATGCTCGAAGATCATTTCGTAGAGGCGAGGAATCTCCTGTTGGAATACTTCGTGGAACGTAGCCGGGTCAATGCAGTGGAAAACTGTGGCAAATGTCTCAAGAAGGTCTTTCTCTTCCTTACTACTCGATACCATGTAGAAATTCGCCATGTACTCCACCGGTGAAGCATACTGAGCCTCAGCAGTTGGTTTCTCAATTTCGTAGTAGCGGAAGACGTAGGCACCTTCGCGGAAGAGTTTGATGATGACCTTGACCTCTTCCGCGGAAAACCCGTACGATACTTCTTGCCAATGCTGGGGTGCGTTCTTTGGGTCGATTTGAATATTTGCATTACAAGTTCTTAGCTGGTAAAAAGTGTTCTTCAGCCCGTTCATAAGATTTTTGAACAAGAACTTGTTGTCTGCCACGGGATCTGTGCCACGGTCACGAGGGTTTGACGTCTTGATCGGCATTGCCGTGAAGATATCTGTCTCATCCCACTCAGGGTGATGTTCCTTGTCCGCGAGATATGTATCAGGAACCTGATCAGCAGCCTGCTGCGCGTAAAGCTTGGAGAGCTTAACAGCATTGGGGTACTGTCTGTTCATTGCGGCGAATTTGTCACCAATAGCGTTGAGAATCATGAGTAAATAATGTCGCGCATCGACCTTATTCTGCATCTTGGCTATGCACTCCGCCATATTCAATAATAATTTGGCACTCATGGTCTGAAAACTCGTCCCAGGGAAATTGTCCTGCAAATTCTTCGTGTACACCTCGACCGTCTTTCGAATTTGTTCCGGCGATAGTGATTCGCGAACATGGTGTATCAAGTCAGCTAGCATGCTATATGCCAACGGTCTTAGTGTGTCGTAAACCGTGAGCCCATCGCCAATCAATGTCTTCTCTTCCAAGAGCTCGTCAATCTTTGGGAGGAAGATCTTCCGAAAGTTGAAGTTTATAATATGGCGAATCGCGACCAGCAGCTCCTTTCGGGCGGCAGATTTTTCCCTTGGACAGTCTCTAAGCAATCGAACGACAATCTCGGGTAAGGTTGGTAAGAAATCAGCGAGTTGACTAGAGTATTGGCGCAGTAGATAAGCCAAGAAGCTCATGGTCTTTACTTGAGCTGTAATAAACTCCCCAAACGCCACTCGGTTTCTGATATTTGGGCTCACCCCGGCAAATACGGTACCTCTCGCCCTCGCTTCAGCATGGGCCTGTTCCTGGGCCTTGGCCTGGAGACATAGAACAGCCTTAATTAAGGGGACAAAGGCCTTCACGTTCTGCTGGATGATATTTCTATACGTCTGGAAGACGGATACAACGATGATGGGACATTCCGAGAGAACCTTAAACGATTGCATGCCTTTTAGCAAGGGCCGGCTCTGCTGCTGGGCATCTTGAGCCAGGTCATTGACAGAAGCGACTGGCGATCCCGGCCGCGGCGACTGGAAGTTTGTTTGAGTGCTACCAGGTGTCGATGGCTGACCCGACGCATTGAACGGAATAGCCGTACTATCGAGTTGTTCTCTCACAACCTTCTCCATCTGTTCGAAAAGCTCCTGGATCAGATCCAGAAACGGCTGGACTTTCCCATGGAGAACCTTCGGCTGGTGCCTCATAATATCCGATATTATTTTCACGCATAGCGTAGCATTATCTTCGTTATCATTCCGAACTAAGCTCATTAATATATCAACAATCTCTTCGGCATACGGCTCGAAGGGTTCTGGCGAAGTTTGTGTTTGGTGGGTGGGTAATCGGTGGAGGATCTCGAGGACGCAATTCCGGAGTTTCTAGATAGCAGGCTTAGCTGGAGTCAGCCACGTAAAGGTCGGTATAGCATACCTGCTCCGGGGATGTGCTTTGGAATAAGCATGGTCCTCTGAGGATGGTGACGAACAGCGGCATCATCCGCTTAAGAAATACGGCATAGTGAGGACCATTGGTGTAATGATCCAAGCTGTCTCGCAGCGTAGTGGCAGCTTCGAGTTTCAATTTGGGGTCTACAAAATTATAAAGATTAGCTACCTATACCAGACAGGCGCGATAGGTATGAATAACAGCTAATCAAGCAGGACGAGGATTATCAACGATAGCATAGACGCATACCAGTTTCATGGGTCGACAGCCTCTTGACGATATCCTCAAGCCCTGTTCCCGACATGACTCCGGCCCCCGCATGCGCGTGTGCAACCCGGGGTTTACCATATAATACTCATAGGAAGTAAATTTCGGATTGGGAATTACAAATGTCGCCTTATCTATAGGAAGGTATTCGGGGAGGGGCGCAGAGTATGTACGAGATGTACGAGGCGCTTTCGGGATGCCACGCGATAGCTCGATGCGACGCAGATGCAAGGTTAGTAAATGTTGCGTATGGACCACGGCAACGTAATAAAGCGCGAAGGAATTCGTAACGTATTTTGTCACGCCTGCACGAGGAGAGAATCGAATAGATTGAGGGGTATCATGAAACGACTAGAAAATTTGTATAGAAAAAGGATGCGCGTAAGGCTGAGTGATGCTCGAAAAAAGCTTAAAAAGTTGAAGCGGCGCGAAAAGACAGGCGAAAGGTCATTGAGAGGTGGGCGCGACGGTCGACGAATTGTACATTTACAACGCTAGGCCTTATTGATTTTCCGATAGCTCTAGAATCCAGCTTTGTCATTGGTTCAAGCTTAAGCACCAGCTCGAGAGCTAGCAGGGGTAATAAGCGCTTTGACCAATCATATATCTCTTGTGTTCTTATCGATAAGCACAATGGTAGAGATGCGGTAGCTCGGGCTATTAGCTGCCAAGTCCCGAACTGCCTTATCTTCATTCACACTCTGGAGTAGCCTCTAGCTTGCTTCGACCTCCAAGACATTAAAATTATTGGATGCATCCGGATATGTCTTAAATAATAATCGTATGTAAGTAAGTAGATACTTTTAGTAAAGGTTTTAGCCTATTTGAATTTTCGAATTTGTAGGGAGATACGGTTATCTCTCTTTAGAGATAAGTCCTAAACACCCCCGCATGAATCATTAGGTACATGTGTTAGAGTTAATTCTTATAGAAAACCAAGGGTCTACTCACTTTAATAGTTTCGAATTTTTACTTTTAAACTCAGCACCGGTACCCTTAGATCTTGTGCTCGTCTCCCCAAGTTAGCCATACCTAGCTAGTACTCTCCATACGTAACAAGAAAAATAAAGCGACTCGTATGCCCAAATATTAGGCAGCAATGTCGGACCGCACGTACGCGGCATTCTTCTATGGTGAGCCTCGTATCTGACAACTATCCACTAGAATGAATGCCAGTATTAATAATTACTAGGCACGCTGGTGAAACTCTCTTCCCCCAAGGGTATCTGAACATCGTCTATTTACTTACAAATACTCAGATGGCCGCTGAAGTCTTCTTCACGGTCTGTTATAGGTTCTCCACGGAAAACGTGGCGCTCTTAAAGAGCCTTCACGATTTCAAGCCAGCTATATTACATGGTTATTGCCGGCGGTAAGTCGATAATCAGGGCATCATTTTGTTGGACATTAAGGCCCCGAGCCGCCCGAACGCTCATATTGCCTTATAATATAACGGCTTCAACCGATTATCCACAGGATATGGCTAACACTTACCTCCATAGTCGAGTTCAATTTGCAGACTATCCGGGAATTACACCGGACCCAAATCATGAGGTCAGAGGGATGTACGTGACAGGCCTAACAGACGCCAACATGTTCCATCTCGACGCCTTCGAGGGGAGCGAATATGATCGTAAAACGGTTAAAGCCCGCTTACTTTCGAAAGTCGGCGACGACAAAGGACAAGGCAACGTCGAAGGCGAGGAGGTCGAGTGCGAAGTATACGTCTTCAAGCATCCTAATCAACTAGAAGATCGTGAGTGGGACTTTGAGGAGTTCCGGACGCAGAAGATGAAAAACTGGACGCGAGAAGATTATGGCTTCGAAGAGAGCGACCATTTCGCTCCTCAAGACGTCAAAGATGATGAAAAAGCGGCAGCTGTTTGAAGGTCAACGGAAGCCCAAACGTTGCAAAGCTCATCATTGACCTCCTATCTTGATTTCAAAGAGGACAATAAGCAAGAATGGCGGTCGAGATTACCGTCAGAATGCATAAGAGTGCTAATGCGGCAATGCCCTCATAATGTCTTTTTTTCGCTAGACTATTGTTCGTCTAATAGATATGCAACGTTACCAATTTAGCCTTTTTTTTTCTTGAGATGATTTAGCTGTGGGGATTCGCAATCTCTCAGGTTTGCCTAGACCTTGTCGTTGGTAAGGTAAGCCTTGCAGAATTACCAGCTACACAATTAGACGTTAGCACCAGAGTGGATCAATCAATCAATATTCCAGGATGGAGAACTATTTGCAGTAGTACATAGTATACTAGGTAGGCATGGTAATGATGCATCTCATACATACTTGCTTAGCATAGACCCATCAGGAAGGTTGGTTTGGTTGTGGTTCTCTCGTGGCTAAAATCACCGCGTCAATCAAAAAATAGAATGGTGCATATCACGCTAGTTAATGTACATTTCGGATAGTGTTATATGGTCTTTTTGAAACGAAATTCGGCTGAGCAAAGCTGAGGAGCCGCATGTATGGCATAGCTGTGTGAGGCGGCCAATCGTCAATAAACTTGGAACTACCAAAGAGAGTCAAAGATTCATATAGTTAACTGCCAACTTTGACTGTCTCAATCAATCGTTAACCAGATCGCAGCATATCGTCTTAATATATTGAACATGAAACTAGTTTCAACATGTTGAGACCAATTCCTTCAACACAACAGCTGACAGGAACAAGCGGCACGTAACACAATTCTCGAAGGTCTGGTCTGTGTCGTGTTTATTACCACCAACAGGCATCATAATGCCAAATAACCACATTCTACGGAATACATACCTCAGCATCTAACGGCAATGCCCTTGCATCTCATCTCCACAGTTATCCGATGAGATATGGCGTACCTTATTTTGATGCCAAGAAAATCGTCAAGATTACACCCTAGAATATTTCTCTCTATTTTTATCCACTAGGATCCTAATTAGGCAGCTCAAGATGCTTAATTTTTCCTCTTCAATATTGCATGAACTACTATCAACCTTCTGTGATCCACTCCGCTACTACTATTATGTAAAGTGCTTCTAGAGTGGAGGTATCTATCAAGCCATGGAAGCACAGCCTTGCGTCCCCAGATACCTAATCTAAAGTATTCACGAAAAACACCATACAAAGGATCGCTTTAGAAACAGCATCGTTATAATGAAAACTAAAAGGCGGACGGAATGGCGAGATGGCCTTGTTTAGAAATGCTGAGCTGGCGTCAATCTGCAGCTCGCATGCGGTAAGCCATTAGCATTAGGTAGTAACTGAAGATGACGCTCCGTAAGGAGGCAGCCTAGTCATATTCTAGCTGACAGTTAAAACGGGGTGTTGGTGATAACTACAGACTGTGTTAGAAGCCGAGGCGCCTCCTTCCGGTCGATTGGGCCGGTGGCTCGCCAAATGCGGCCGGAGTACACTTTAGGTAGGCAGCACCAAGCGGAGACGTGAAGCATGTGGCGTAGTTAGCGCAATGGAAACGTAATAAATCTCAATGTAGAACACAGCTGTAGTGGCTGGTATTGAATTGATAGAGCTGATTTGGAGGTCGTCACTTTAGACGACATACCTAGGTGTACGTAGAAATAACACCATTGGCTAGCCGAACAAACCTTATTTTTTTTTGTATGTGCTTAGGTGAAGGGTTACAAGCGGCATGGTGCGATCGGCCATGCGAGTTAGAGTACGTACGAGCAAAATCATCAGAAAACCATAGGTAATTAGGAGTCTCGAGTCTTACGTTGCAACCCTCCTTGAAGAATTCAGCGCTGGTTGAAACTAGTGCGGTTTCACCTTTTCAATCAGCCTGGCGGGGGCGGGGGTTTAACTTCTCGCTAAAATGGCTAGCAAGCCTAGGCGCAGGGGAGGGAACCATTACAGGCTTGAAAGCTCTCCATAGGTCTCCAGGGGATCGACTTCGCCCCTGTTCCTGAGCTATGAGTGGCCAGTGCTTGGATCTCTCGGCGCGACCCAGCTGGAATTCTAGAGGCTAGAAGATTCTTGACGTACGACTAAAGTCAAAAATTCCCCTAATTCCCCTTGCCTATCACGAGCTTACGCAACCGGGCAAGTCTTTCGCCTTCCCCCCTGAATCTTGGTCATAAATATCTCCTGACGATCGCGGCCAGCTTTTTCGTACGTAAATGAAGTAATGATTCTTGCCTCTTCGTATTCAACTACTCTAGAAAAGTTCCACGTAGAAAGGATTCAAGTCCCAAGTGTAAGGGTAAAGCAGGGTCTTATGTTGCGCCACGCTACCATAATTGGCTGCCAAGTTGTCCGAATCGGGCAAGTAGATTTAGTAACTAGGTGATTTGATTGGCTGCACGACATGCAGCCTGACAGACCTTGGGAAAAACCTTCCTCATTGAAGCAAAATGGTATTCTAATATTCTGAAACTTATGGAGAGCCGAGGTCTGCGCCGTCACTAATTCCTTACTCGCATTTCTATTTTCATTCCTAACTTGCTTCCTATGTACGGCGTAGAAAAACTAAAACTTCGGTTTTTTTGGAATTGATTATTCCGGAACAATGCTACCAACGTATTCAAATGTAAAGCGCGTATGCGGTGTCGTTGCAGTTTGGACTGCAGCTGACTTACCATTGCTGGGGTAATGAGAGGGCAAACGGGACCCGGTTCAAGTTCGTTTGCAAAGTCAAACATTTTCTAGTCATATGTACAAGAAATCTGAACAACAATGACCTCATATCTGAATTAACGATAACAAATAAACCGTAACTCGGCAAGAGCAAAAGCAAAGAAAAAAAAATTATAAACGCGATTTTCTGACGTGCCCTTATTCTGTCCACTCAGAGCAATGTTTGGTCACAGTTCAAGCCAAGACGAAACAAGTGAAAAGAACCGTCTGCCAGTAGTTGGTGTTACTAGGGTCCTTACTGGGGCCAATCGCTGAATCCGAAGACCTTATCCCCGTTTGCATCCCCTGTCATCTAGCCCTCACTACCTCCCCCCTGCTCGCCCTTCTTCAACACCATGCTTCGAAACCCACGACAGTGATGGCTATGGCTAAGCTTTACTGGCTACGTTCCATCGGTGCCCTGAGTTGTGGGGTTCTCGATCTACTCTTAACTCTGCGCCCCGAGTGGATCTCATCCTATGGTACCTTAGGTAGTACATAAGGACAGTAAGGAATAAGCGTGATAATGGCAAGTGGATAGGGGAGAATGAACCATGTAGAGAGACCTTGTAGACCTTGTAGACCATGCAGACCATGCAGACCATGTTAACCCATGTAGTCATGTTCTACTCAATTCCTCCTAGATCCAATCATTTTCCTCCTGCCTTTTTGTTCCTGCATCTTACACCAACTCACTGACTTACTGCATTCGTTCGTTTTTTTCCTTCCGCCATCATCGTGCATACTCACTTGCCGCCTTCCATTCTTTTGCCCATCCTTCAAGAGTATAAGAATCTCTACAAATCGCCCAAGCCGATTGTTTTGTTTCTTCTCTCATCATCACGCCAGCGGCAACAATTTGATACCTTTTCAGTCTTTCCTTCATTTTCAGACATCTTCGTTTCCAATCGCCTGGAGCATCACCTTCCTTTGAGTTTTACTCACGAAGAATTATCTTGATCGATCTCACTCTCTCAAACATCGTCACTGATTTTTACCTTTGTTCCCTTAGTCGAACAAAGTACCAACAAGGTCAGTAACTAATTACCACACGCTTTTCTCCTTTCTCTGGCACTATAAATGCATTGTTCGACTACGAGCTACTCGATTCGACTCGAAAGAGCTATTCGAGGACTATCTCTTTTCGCAACAACGTCTTTGTATATCCCCAGTCAAAGGCATCAAGGCAATATTATTGTTTACCTATGATCTGAAAGCTAACTTATAAGCATTCAGTTCAAGCAACTTTCAGACTCTTCAGTCAACGACCAGATCGATTTTTTACTTCACTAAATCTGCAGGAATCAGATTTCATAGTTTCATCAAACAGTCAAAATGTCTTACTCTAAGAAGATTGCCGCCATCGCCGGTTTCTTTGCCGGTGTCAATGCCCACATGGTCATGACCAGCCCCGCTCCCTTCAACCCTACCGCTCTCAGCAACGGCCCTCTTGAGGCTGATGGAAGCAACTTCCCTTGCAAGTTCACCGGCAGCTACTCCGCTTCCGGTGGCGAGGTGAACAGCTACGCCCTCGGCTCCCAGCAGAAGCTCGCCTTCAAGGGCTCAGCCGTCCACGGCGGTGGCTCTTGCCAGGTCTCCATCACCTACGATGAGAACCCAACCAAGGACAGTGTCTGGAAGGTCATCCACTCTATCGAGGGTGGCTGCCCTGCCCGCGACACTCCCGGTAACCTCCCTGCCGACAGCGCTGACTTCGTTGACCCCTACACCTACGACTACACCATCCCCTCAAACATCCCCGCCGGAAAGGCTACCATTGCCTGGTCTTGGCTCAACAAGATCGGTAACCGTGAATTCTACATGAACTGCGGTGCTCTCGAGCTCACCGGTACCGGTGGTGACAAGGCCAACTTCGACAAGCTCCCTGACATGCTTGTCTTGAACATCATGGGCAAGCCCTCCACCCTCGAGGGTAGTGACTACAAGTTCGAGAACCCCGGCGACTCTGTCGAGGACAACACCGTTGCTGGCAGCGTTGCCACTTGCGGTACTGGCGGTTGCACTGCCGGTGACAGCGCCCCCGCTGCCCCTGCTACTCCTGCTACCCCGACCGACTCTGCTCCCGCTGACGGTGGTGCTTTCATCACTGAGCCTTCCACCCCTGCCCCTACTCAAGCTACTGCCGCTCCCTCTGCTCCCGCCGCTACCGCTACTCCTGCTGCCCCTGCTGCCCCTGCTACTCCCGCTGCCGGCTCCGGCTCCGCTCAGTCTGGTGCTTGCAGCCCCGAGGGTACCTTCAACTGCATGGGCTCCAGCTACCAGCAGTGCGCTTCCGGCACCTGGTCCGTCAGCATGGCCATGGCTGCTGGCACCGTGTGCACTAGTGGCCAGGGTTCTACCCTCAGCATTGCCGCCGCCGGCCGCAAGCGTTCCGGCCGCTCTTTCCGCGCGTAAATTTTCTCTCATCATCGCATAATTTCTTGAGCGGTCTCACGGTGTTATGACGATGGTCCGGATTCCTTCTGTTTCTCTAGGGAATCTAACGACGGGTTGTTATGACTGGATACAACAAAACTTTTCTCTCTCGGGGCTGTATTCAATATTTGGGGCTATCACGATTAGGGAGCGGGCTGCATACTTTTCACTTCATCTTCTTTCCATCTTGGTGCATTCACATTCTTCTTCTTCACGACCCTATTTTAGCATTTTAGACTTTTCGATGTAACATTAGCTATTTCTCTGTACATAGGTACCACGTTCTTGCCGTACAAAAATTCAATACAGGCGCTGATCTATATATACATACTTGAGTGAGTGACTGCGAGCTTTGACATATTTGACCGTGATTCTAGTTTTCTTAGACCTTGGATAGTAGAAAGTTCTCCAACTGTAGAATTCTTAGACTGCCTAAATATTGCATCAATACATCTTGTATTTTCCATATAGCAATGCATTAAGTGATGTGAACATCTTACTCTTGTGGCCCTGTACCTGTAGTAAAGAACCCTCTAAAATCATCCATCTTTCCATAAACCGAAGTAATATATAATTCAATTTACCTGTAACGATGTAGCGACCATCCCTTGTTATATGATGTGTTCGATTTATGAGTATGTCGCAAATGCAGCCATAGGAAATTGTGTATAGGAAGAGATTAAGGTTAGGTTTAAGGTTCCCGGCTCGTGGATCTTGAAGTGTCGAATAAAGACACAACCCCTTTAGAACAAAGGACAAGTAGCTAGGCATGCGTTGATTACAAAGGCCACTTAGACAGAACAAGGAACTCTCGACGTCACATACTATTTGTATTAGTGGTTTTCTATATTTGTTTACGTAGTAATAGAGGGAAAAGCCTAATCTATTTACGACCTTAATGTTAGTGATTACGACTTCGTGGTTATTATTTAACCCCGTTAAGTAAAAAAAGTGTTAGGTATTACAGAGCTGAGTACCTAATCTAGCCGGAAATATTTCTCTAGGAATTTTAATTAATATCAGTTCATTTCCAAGTAGCTAGAAACTCCCTAGTCTGGCTAAATAAAGTCTTTCCCCCCTGATACCTGTCCAAACCCTCATGTTAATGACATAGTATACTGATTGTGTAACGTAATTATCCCTCTTTGGCTAATGTGGCACCGCTATTCGTCAATGAGCTAAGGCAGTAAAGTGTTCGAAACCAAGTATTTACGACGGTGAAATTAGTTAACTTGTTGAAAAAAAGGCATAGCTTTCAAGTTACCTAGTAGTGATGTTAGCTCCCAGCGCAATATATTGACTTAAGCTTCAGCAATATTTTAACCACTTAATAAACTGCCTAAGTATACATCCAAGTAAATAAATATAGATGTATCTTTGTGGCTTTACCTTATTCATGTTCCAATTGCAATAGCCCTCAAGCCCTTAATTGTTTTTACATATGGGATTTAGTTGGGTTAGGTAATTGGAAAATGTTTTGTAGTAAATTGGTTTTTATTGACGCTACTATAATCTACAGCTCCTTGTCCTTACATATACTGCGCTGTCGTAGGCCGAGATATATTAGTCCGTTGCTAATTCATTTTAGTTCTTAAACCACTAATTATTTATGTAACCGCGTCCTTACCACCCCTAGTCAGACCAAAGATTCATAGAACCTTCCTTCGCTAGACTTGAGTTAGTTATGCTTGGACATCTTGATAGAGTATGGTCAACATGTTAGATAGTTCAAATCTAACTAATTTGTCTTGACTTCTGCTTTCAATTATGATTACGAGCAGAAATTATGTATATGTAAGATTGCTTGCGCTAAAGATCACTTAAAATGATCTAAAATTTAGGTAAATGCCAAAATAAAGACTAACGAATGAAGAATATATCTAGCACAGTTTGCCTTACAATCCGAGGCTCAAATATAAAATATGAGGGTCAATTCATAGTGTGACGTATGTATATGCGCACCTGGTACTTAGCCTACATGTATGTACGAAGGTCCGGGCCAAAACATTAGCGCGCCAACGTGGGATCAGGACATGATCTCAGGGATGATTTTGACGATTTGAAATGATTTCAATTACGTGAACAGCTTTTGACGATCCTATAAATGAGTAATGTTGATGATAAGACCCTCATGCGATTTGGTGATTCTTTTGAATTGAATACAATCATGTAAAAATACATCGTATTCAAAAGGACAAGGTCACGAAGTTCCGAGATTGTATGTAAATTACAAGGGTTTTAAGAAATAAGATACTTACTTTTTTGGGATAGTCACGTACCTCCGACATGATCCCGGAGATCATTTTAAAATCTCGAAATTATGTCGGTATAAAGATATATGTATTTAGGAAAAAGACAAAAAATATGTAAGCGCATATATTTATTTAAACACAGTATCATATTATTATTACGAATACTTGAAAATATAGAATATTACTTGTTATGATTGAGGCTCGAATTACAGGCTTACAAGTACGATTACGATTACAATTACAATTACAATTACAAGTTTACGCGTTTTACGATTGAGCTAAGTCTTACGTTGTTACGATCTTACGGGAAACAATAACTGGCCTGTTGTTGCAGTATATAAGGCCGCAATAAGGGAAGGCAGGTGCAATTCGAGATAGGTATAATAAGTCATACTTACAAATAAGTCGTACTTGCCTGGGTTAAAATCATCCCCGAGATCGTTTTGAAAGGCTAAAACTGTCTGGAAAGGCTGAGATTATCTTGAAAGGCTGAAATGATCTTGGAAGGCTGAGATTGTGTCGAATTCAACACGATCCTTATGACTATTTTAAACATGAGGCTATTTTCATTAAACATCGTCACGGAGACTCGAGATGATTCGATATGCAATATTATCCTGGTGACAATGTCGGGATATTGTAATAATATTCAAATTTTTAAAATAATCTTATAAGGTGATATAATCCCTGAGATCATGTCCCCCTCCCACCTTGGCGCGGTAATGAAGTTTTGCACATCTGGTCTTGGCAAGCCATGTGTAAGTACCTTTGTATTTATGTACTTTTTAAGGCACCTTTGTGGATCCGTTACTACGTACGGACCAGTTACCAATAAGGCGTTACCGCCTACAAAATGGCTTTAATTATATATATAATTATTTTTGTAATTTTTATATAAATTTAATAATTAATAATATTACGTAATTTATTTAAATGTTATTATTAATTATAATATTATATTTTAAGTTTTTATATTTATAAATATAAATGTATAAATAATTATTTTTATAAATAAAACGTTAATTTATGCAAAAATATATATAAATATTTTAATAAATATTTATGTTAAAATAAATAATAATATTAATTATAATATTTAATAAAAAAAATAATAATGGTTTAATTAATAAAGTTTTTAAAAGTAAAAATATTTTTATAAATTTTTAAACCGATTATAATTTTAAAGTTATAAATATTTATAAATATATAATAAATATGGGTAAAAAGTTTAGTAAAAAATTTAAAAATATTAAGGTAAAATTTAACGTATAAAACGTAAATATATAAAAAAATTATAATACGGTAATAAAAATATTAAATGTAATAAATAATTTTATAAATAATATTATTTAATAATTATAAATATAATTAGTTTTAATTAAATTATTATTATTATTAATAATAAAGTTAATATTATTAATATTAATATAAAAATTTACGTAAAAAATAAATTTTATTAATTTAATAAATAATAATTAATTATTAAATGGTAAATTTAATTTTTATAACAATAATAAAAAAAATATTATATATAATAATTAAAAATGTAAAATTAAAATAATATAATTTAAAATAATATTTTATTAAAAAAATAAAAATTTTATAAAATATAAAAATAAAAATAAAGTTATTTTATTTTTTTATTTTAAATTTATATAAGTAAATAATTAAATATTATATAAATTACGTAAAATTTAAAATTAATTAAAAATAATATTAATATTATATTATTTATAATTAATAAAAGTATTAATAAAATTATTTAAAAATTTTTAATAAGTAATAATATAAATATATAAATAAACGTTTAATTAAATAATATTTATAAAAATTATTTTATAAATTTTAATAAATTATTATATATTTTATAATTTAATAATAATATTTATAACGTTATTATTATATTAAAATAAAAATTTAATTAATTTTATATAATATATTTGTAAAATTTATTACTATTTATTAATATTTATATATAATATAAAATAAATTTATAAAATATTTATTAATATATTACATATATATATATTAAAAGTATAATTAACGTGTTATAATTATATAAAAATATGGAATATAATAGAATTGGTTAAAAAAATTATAAAATAATTTAAAATAATAATATAAACAGTAATAAAAAATAAAATCTACAATACCTTAGAAATAATAATTTAATTATAAAATAAAATAATTTTATTTTATTATTTAAATATTAATAAAATTATACCTAGTAAATTTAAAAAAATTAAAATTTAATAAAAAAATATATAATAAATAATATTTAATATTATATAAAAAATAATAATATTTAATTTTAACTAAAATAATTAATAAATTAATATAATAAATAATTAAAATTATATAATTAAATTGTTTAATAATAAATATTTTAATTATAGTAAAAAAAGTTATTAAACCAAAAATTATAATAAAAAATTATAGTTTTTACATAAAATAATATTTAATAATAAAAAGATTATTATTAAAAAAATGTTTTTTAAAAATAATAAAAGTTTTATTAAAAAGTTTAAAAGAATATTTAATAAATAGAAAAATAAAAGTAATAAAAAAGTTTAATTTGCTAATAATAAAGTAAATAACAAAAATAATAATAATTATAAAAAAATGTTAAATAATAAAAATTTGGAATAAGCTTTTACAAATATTTTTAATAATTTTTTATAAAATTATTAATAAAATAAATAAAAAGGTTACATTTATTAAATTAAAATAAATAAAAGTAAAAAACTATTATTATTTAAAAATAAATTTATTTAAAAAAAATATAAAAAAGATTATAACATATTTAAAGTATAAATATATAACGGTAAAAATTTTATAATTTTTTTTAATTATAATTGCAAAATATATTATATTATAAAATTTTTAATTAAAAATATAATAAAATATTAATTATAAAAATTTTTTACAATAATAAAAATTAAAAAAGTTAAATTATAAATTAAATAAAATATAATTATTTATATAAAATTTAAAATATTAAACGGTTATAACGTTATTTTTATTATTATAATAGAAATAATTTTAAATAAAATATTCCTTAGTGATTTTATATTAAAATAAAACATTTTTTATAAATAAGAAATTTATTACAAAAAATTTTTATTTAATAAAATCATATATTTAAAAAAATTTAATAATAAATTTATTTTAAAACTAATAAAAAATTTATTAATTTATTATTTATCGAAAATATTTAACAAAAAAATTATTTATAAAATAATTAATATATTAATAAAAATACAATAATATAAAGATATATTAACTAATAATTTTAAAATTAATAAATATTTAATTTAATATAAATAAAAATTTCTTAAATTATTTAATATTATAAAAAAATATATAAACGTAAAATTAAAAATAAAATATAAAATTAATATAAAAAATAATTTTTTAATTAAATTATTATTAAAACGATATAGTTTTTATTAAAAATAAACGTTACGAAATTTTATAAAAATTTATAAAAATAAAATTTTATAAAAAAATAAAAATTTATAAAAATTATTATATTTATTAATACTTAAAAAAGTATTAGGTTAAATTATTAAACTTAATAAAAATAACTTTAACGTTATATAGCGTTTTTATTATAATTATAAAAAATTAAATAAATATATTAAAAAAAATATATATTTATTATTTAACGTTTAAAATTAAATTTAATAAATGGTAAAATATTAATAATATATATTTATTAATTTAAAAAATGGTTTTTAATATATTAAAATTTAACAAAAAAATTGTGAAAAAATAACTTTTATAATATTATTTAAAATTTTTAAATAAATTATTATATCGTTTAAATTAATAAATATACCAATAATATTTTAAACATTAATTAATAAAATTTTAAAACTATTTTATAAATAAATAATTAAATTATTAAATAATATTTATATTTAAGTTAATATTAAGAAATAATTTTATAAATAAGTTATAATAATATTTATATAATTTATTAAATATGGTATAATTATTAATACTATTAAAATATAAATATTTATTAAAAAAGAAATATTTTTAAAATTTATAATATTAAAAAAAAAAATTAAAATTAATTTAGTAAAAATTATAATAATTAAAGATAAATTAATATTTAAAATAATTATATAAATTAAAACTTTCGTTAATATTATTAAATATTTTAAAAATTTTATTAAAAATTATTTAAAAATATTAAACTTATTTATAATATTAATAAAAAAATATAAAAACATATTTATAAAATTTAACGTTATAATAAAAATAGCTTAAAAATAAATTTATAATATTATTATAATAATATTTATTATATAAAAATTTAATTAAAAATTACCGTTTATATTAAAATTAAATATTAATAAAAAATACGTGGAAATAATTATTTTATAACCATATATATATAAAAATTAACAAATTTTTTATTTAATAATTTATTTTTTTAAAAAATTAACAAATATATAAATATATTATTTAATATAAAAAAAAAAACTATTAAAAATTATATTAACACTTTAATATTAATAATATTAAATAAAAAAAAAAACGTTATAATAATTATAAATTATAAATTATTAAAAATAATTAATATTAAAATTAAATAATTTATTAAAATCTTTTATTTCTTTAATATTATTAAATATTATAATATTAAAATCATTTATTATTTAAATAAAATTAATATTTTAATTAATTATTTATTAAAACCTTTTAATAAATTAAATTTAAATTATTTAATAAATGAAAATATTGTAAAAAAAATAATCCGATATTTTTATAAATTAAATTAAATAAACTTCCAAATAATATATAAATATTTACAATTTAAAATAACGTTACTAAACATTATTAAAGAAAAATAAATAAATAACTATTTTATTATTTATAAAAAATATTTATATAAAATTATTAAATATAATAAAATTTTTAAAAATTTATTATACGTAATAAAAATGGTACATAAAGTTATAAACTTTTAAAAAATATTAAAATATAATAATTTAATTATTTAATTATATAAAATTTATTATAATTAAAATTATATTATGGTTGGAATTATATAAAAAAAGATATTAAAATAATATTAATATTTAAATATAATATTAATTACATAATAAATTATTATTAAATACCCCGTTTATTAATTAATAAAAAAACTAGATTTTTTATTATTTAATTTATAATTAATTTAATTTTTAATATTATTAATATAATAAGTAATTAATTATATATTAATTACCACATATATTTTATTAATAATTATAAAATATGCCATAAAATAAATTAAAACATATCCGATATAAAATATTACATTTATTAAATGTTAATTATTATTTATATATATTGGTAATATATATAATTATTTAAAAAAATAAATTAATAATAACGTAAAATTATTTATAAACGTAAATATTATTAAATAAATATAAAAAAAAAGTTTAATAATTAAATATTTTATATTATTATAATTAAAAAAAAACGGTAAAGTAAAAAAAGTTAATAAAAATATTAAAAAAATTATATTATATAAATATTAAACAAATTTTATAATAAATTTCTTTAATTTATTAAAAAAAGTATTAATTATATATAATTATATTTTTAAACTGGAAAAATATAATAATTTTTATTTAATATTTAATATATAACTTTTATAAAATTAATAATTAACCGAATATAATAAATATATATATAAAATAATAAAAAAAAAAAAGATATTATTCGTAAAATAATTAATTACGTAATATAAAGCATTATTAATTTATAACAATTTTAATAATAATAAATTAATAAAAAATTAAATATATATATATTTATAAAAAAAAAAAGGTTTAATTAAAACGTATACATTTAAAAATTAAATATTATAAATAAAATAATAAATTATTAAATATAAACTTTATTATAATAATTTTTAAATTATTAAAAATTATTATATTAATAATATATATTAGATTTAAAACTTTAATAATATATTATTATAAAATAAATATAATAATATTAATTTATTTTTAATTTATATTTAAAATAAACATTTAATTTATAATATATAATATATTAATAAAAAATTATTAAATTAAAATAAATAATGTTTATAAAAATAATTAAATTAAAATATATTAAAAAAAGATATTATAATAATTAAAGATAATTATATAAAAAAAAAAAAATAATATAAATTTATTATTATATATAAATTAATTATTAATAAAACGTTATTACTTACAAAATAATTTTAATTATATATATAATTATTCTTATAATCTTTATATAAATTTAATAATTAATAATATTACGCAACTTATTTAAATACTATTACTAATCGTAATATTACATCCTAAATCTTTGTATT
Source organism: Daldinia loculata (assembly GCF_022478755.1). Lineage (NCBI taxonomy): Eukaryota > Fungi > Ascomycota > Sordariomycetes > Xylariales > Hypoxylaceae > Daldinia > Daldinia loculata. The sequence goes on from NW_026054897.1 coordinate 57,153, forward strand.
TATAGGCATAGACGCATACCTTATAGGGCTACATGCATATCGATAAGCTCAGCTGATCGCGAATACCAAGGATTCGTTAACATCACCTGGCTTGGCCTCTTTTGTCATACTCCATTACTTATTTCAACATTTTCATCACGAAAAGCCACTCCCCAATAAGCGATCAGTAGCGGACGACCATGGAAAATAACGCGAGCGCTTCTACAGCGCTTGTTCGAAAAAGAAATGACCTGGAGTTGATGCCCCCTCCGCCACCCCCGAAGCGGATCAAGAGACCAAAGAAAGTTATCGACGAGGATAGCTACACCGATGCGCTATCGCAAATTATCGCCCGAGACTTCTTTCCCGGGCTCTTAGAAAGCGAAACACAACAGGAGTATTTAGATGCAATAGAGTCTAAGGATGCAGCATGGATCTCGAGCGCAAGCCGACGCCTTCAGCAGGTCATGACTCCGGGACGTCGCAATACAAGAAGAGGAACATCATTAGTTCCAGGCGCGCAAACTCCTAGAAGTTTTGTAGGAGATACACCGGTATCAGTAGCTACCGAATCTACCGTGTCGAGTTCGAAGGAGAAGGACGATGTCGATACAAATATGAGCCTAGGAGCCTTTCAGGCCAAATATACGAGCGAGGATAACGAGAGCTTTTACAAACTACTCGATAAGCAAAATTCAAAGAAGGCCGAAAAATATGCGTGGCTATGGACGGGAAACAAGTTGCCTTCTAAGATGCAGCTGAAACAAAAACAAATCGAAGCAAAGTTGGCGGAGTCGCGGAGTTTGACGGATGATGGGTTCAAGAGGGATCGTTTAGCTATCAAGGATCGAGAGGAGAGACCTGCGCAGCCGGATACGTGGAAGTCGTTGCCAAATAACTCGTTGATGTTTATCCCCGAAAGTGTAGAGGATTCTATGGAGACCAGGGTACAAAGAGCAGAGACCGAATCTCGAGCCGCCCCGAAGGGTGTCAACTACGAGAACACTAGGCTGCCAGGGTTGAAGGTTGGCGACGACGAATTCATACCGTCATCTCCATCACTCTCTGCAGTTCGAGACGCCATTGCGGGAAAACGAGGAATGAGCGAGCTGGACTCGACTACTGTGGGAAGCGAAACCCCGAGAGTGAACGGGTATGCATTTGTGGATGACGAGGAGCCAGAATACGAATCACCGGCAGCACCGAAGATCGATCTTGGCCCCGGTGATTCAACACCAAATCCCTTTATCATCAAGGAGCAGAGCAAACGGGAGGCCCTTCACCATCGTATGGTTGACCGGATCTCACAGTCCAAGAGAACGTCTTCCAAGATCGGCTTGACTGGGAAAGTTGAGAAGACACCGGTCCCGAAATTCCCAAGCAGTCCCCGTGTCACAGGTGGGTTGACGCCGGCAGCGCAACGACTCTGGAGCCAAATTGGAGGGAGTGGTGGTGCTACACCCCGAACGCCTTTCGGAGGCCAAGGCACGCCGATGAGAGGAAGAAGTTCCAAGTTGAAGCAGGTGCTGAAATAGCGCACATACAAGCAGACACGAATTATGATAGAATTATGATACCCCAAATAGAGAATAATACGCATTATACATGATAGACTACATTCACTTGATGCTTAATTTTATTGAAGACTGTAATTGAAGACTGTACTTATATGTAGATTGTACAAAGGTTCTATGTTAATGCTCCCCCTTATGTTCATTGCACGATTGGTTTTAGGTGGTGGGTATTTGGAGCGGCACTAATAGGTGCAGTAGGTACCTTAGGTACATGTACCTAGGTAAGGTACGTACCGGTCCAGCCTTAAATGTTCCTACATTTAATTAGAAAGAGCTTTTGATAGCTTCAAAGTCGCGACTTACATACCTCCCAATCCTTCAGCCCTGCATTCGACCAAACATTGATTCTCCAATATACTTCCACCAGCACCCTCCCGAAATACGTTACAACATTCTAAACCAGCTTTGAATTTTGTACGATATGCCTAAAAGACAGGCCTCCGAAGCTTTGGAGGAGCTTGATGTTGGTTCGCCTGCATCGAAACGGTCGCGGTTTGATGACGGCCCAGAATTAAATGCCAATGGCGCGTTAGCTTCAGACGAGAGACTCGACGATACTCCTATCCCTGGCGAGGGGGGTGATGATGAATTCGAAGATGAGCCTTCAAAGGCGCCGATACGACAGTCTGCGCCTACAGTAGGGTACGACGACCTTTATCTAGATACAATCGATCGCAACGTACTCGACTTCGACTTCGAGAAGCTATGCTCCATCAGCCTGTCAAACATAAACGTCTATGCATGTCTGGTCTGCGGGAAATACTTCCAGGGCCGAGGTCCCAAGTCGCATGCATATTTCCACTCTCTCGAAGTCGGACATCACGTCTTTATCAACATGGAGACCCAGAAAGTATACGTGTTACCAGAAGGCTACGAAGTGAAGAGCAAATCCTTGGACGATATAAAATACGTATCCGATCCGAGATACACGAGGCAGGAGGTGATGGAGCTGGATCGCAAGGCTCGGACCGCGTGGACACTGGATGGAAAAGAATATACACCTGGTTTTGTGGGTATGAACAACATCAAGGAGAACGACTATCTCAATGTTGTAGTTCAGGCGCTATCTCACGTCTCGCCCCTACGAAACTATTTCCTACTAGAAGATCTGTCGTCGCGCATAGAGCTCGTGAAGCGCTGCGGCATCCTATTCAGAAAGATCTGGAACCCTCGAGCCTTCAAGAACCACGTATCACCTCACGAACTTTTGCAGGAGATCTCGTTGAGGTCTAATAAGAAGTTCACTTTGACAAATCAATCCGACCCTGTTGAATTCTTGTCATGGTTTCTTAACAATTTGCACCTAGGATTAGGCGGAAGCAGGACAAAGCCAGGAAGTAGTATTATACAACGAATATTCCAGGGGAAACTCAAAGTTGAATCGCAAGCTATCACAGCCAAGGCAGATGCTGGTGATCGCTTGCGGTTTGAAGAGGCAGCAGAAGTCAAGACAGATATCAATCGGTTCTTGCTCTTGACGCTCGACCTGCCCCCTGCACCTCTATTCCAAGACGAGCTGGAGCGCAACATCATTCCTCAAGTTCCCTTAACGACTATCTTGACCAAATACGATGGTATGAAAGCACAAGAGCATTTGGCGCAGAGGAAACGATACCGACTTATGCACCCGTTACCACCGTACCTTACCTTTCACATTAAACGCTTCTCTACGAACAAATTCGTGTCGGAGCGGAACCCGACGATCGTTACGTTCGATGCACGTGTCGGTCTCGATATATCACCCTACGTAGAACCAAGCCCGGCAGATCATCCTCCAGGGGAGCCGATCTGGTATGATTTAGTCGCGAACGTCACGCACGAAGCCATTAGGGCAAAAGAGGACGTAGCCGACTCGGGAGAGGAACGGAAGACGTGGAAGGTCCAACTTAAGGATAAAGGACGAGACGAATGGGTGGTGTGTCAGGATCTCTTCGTGGAGAAGACTCAGAAAGAACTGTTGTATCTCGGGGAGTCGTATCTGCAGATATGGGAAAGGCGGCGAGATCCTAAGGGCAAACGGAAAACGTGAGGGATGATTATGATATAGAGTATGAAATCTAGATGGGTGGGAAATAAAATAATAAATATAATTGGAACCAATATTTGCCCTTCTGTTGTCGGTATTACTCCATTCGGTGAAGCTGTTAGCGGTTATTCTTTTTCGGCTCTGTTGGATTGGAGGTTTAGTCGTCATCTTAAGAAGATACTTGAATAATACTAAAACTTTGAGCAGGATTAATCAGGTAACTAGGCTATCTTAAGAACATCAAGGTTTCTTGGACATGTATACCGATAAGGTAAGCCTCGTTTTATGGTGTGTCTCATTGCTTTTTTATAAGTGATGATCAATAGACTTCTCTAACTTAGACCCACTTTTGACCTACATGTAACTCTGTTTCACAAAGGCGCAGATGCGCTCATGCAAATGGTGTAAGAGACGGTGAAACCTCCCACAGTCCAATAATTTATCTTAGTTTAGATTTCACAACTGAGAAACGTCGACCGTTAGCTTTGTTAGGTACCACCTTTAATTTAGATATACTTGCATAAAAAAAGCTTTTCGTAATACACAATGAATATCGGTATGTAACTACCCCCATTTCCCCTTTATATAGAATTAAGATGACTTAAGTAATACTATAGACTGGCTCCTCGACCACGGCTACCTACCGCACCCCGTGATACGGGTTGGTATCCGGCGGCAGTTAGCGCAGCGGCTCGAGGAGATTAAGTCGTCGACTCTGACGGCCGACTACGAGCGCAAGATGAAGTACATCGAATTGTTGCGCACACGGCCTATCGCCATCGAGACCGCCACCGCCAACACGCAGCACTACGAAGTCGGCACAGGCGTCTTAGCCGGCATGCTAGGTCCTCGCATGAAGTACTCCTGCAGCCTATATCCCAAGGGCGGCGAGACCCTCGCCCAGGCCGAGATGGCCATGCTGGAGCTGTATGCCGCGAGGGCAGAGCTCCGCGACGGCATGAGTATCCTGGACCTAGGGTAAACGAGCCTACCAACCAGCATTGAAGAGCGCCGGTACTGACAGAAATCGTGTAATAGATGCGGTTGGGGTTCCGGCGCCCTGTATTTCGCCGAGATGTTCCCCAAATCCAAGATCACGGCGTTCTCGAACTCGCGGACGCAGAAGGAGTACATCGACGCTAAGGCCAAGGAGAAGAACTTGACGAACCTGACGGTCATCACGGGGGACGTGGTGGACTACGAGTTCAAGAAGCAGAGTTTTGATCGGGTGGTTTCGATAGAGGTATCTAGCTTGATATCACTAGCACCGCATTTTTATTATAGAACAGACGCGCTAACATTGTTATAAGCTCTTCGAGCATATGAAGAATTACGAGCAGCTTATGGCTAAGATATCGAGGGCGCTGAAGCCCGGGGGGAAGCTGCTTGTGCATATATTTGCGCATAAGAATACCCCGTATGATTACGAGGAGGGCTGGATGACTACGTATTTTTTTACTGGTGGCACTAGTATGTACTTGACTGAGACTATACTTAACCCCCATATAGCCCGGAGGATGGTCTTACTGACTTGGTTGGTTTCGAATAGTGCCGTCAGCGGATCTACTGTTGTATTTCCAGAAAGACCTTCACATTGAGAAGCAATGGTGGGTCAATGGAAATAATTACTCCAAGACCTGTGAGGTAAGCATACCCGCGGGTTTCGTTCCCATTACATACTTTGGATAGCATGCTGACCTGAGCAAAGCATTGGCTTTCCAACATGATCGCGAACAAGAAGAAGATATGGCCACACCTGGAAGAGACGTACGGAGAGGACAATGCGAATATGTGGTACAATAGGTGGCAGATCTTTTACATGGCTTGTTCGGAATTATTCGCCTATGAGGGTGGGGATACCTGGGGAGTGGCCCATTATCTATTCGAGAAGTCGAAATGATCGTGATAGCAACACCGTAGTATGTGGTACACTGTATAGACTGATTGTCTGATTCTTCTCTTCTATTGACCTGGGCCTCCTCCTGATGACTGGCGACTATTGCGTATCTGCATTTTCATCTTCAACCCTTCTTAGTCGTGGTATCTGTCCTCTGCGCGGTTCTATATCGCCCTCGCTGGATTACCAGTCTAGTGTTCCCATGGGTGCTTCCAGCCTAGGAGAACGGGGCCTGGGTTCGTGTAAGTAATAACTCGATATTGTTCGGATCTAGGATTAATTACCGTCTTTCCTCGCGCGCCACATCAGCTGTCGGGGAAGTTAGCGCGTATAATTCTCACTGTAAGAACAGACAAGGTAGCCTTACAAAGAACCACATGCTAGCGCCGAGGGCCGTAGCAGTGAATCTATAGATGCCGGGGACATGAGGCCTGATCGGACCGGGGCCAGCCATGGTGTCTCGAATCTAGAAATTGCTAATTGTGTCGGGAATAAAGGTAATGCGTTCTTCTGCCGAGAGGACATACGCCTTTTCGATAGGGATTGGTGTGAGCTCGCAATGGCAAGAGGAACCGACAAGTTGGTATCGTGAGGTTAATAGGAAATAGCTGGATAACCTAGTTGCATGCCGATTCTCGAAGAGCTTGGTAGGTATTAGACGTTAAGGTAAGCCTTTAAAACCGAAGATTCCCCGCGGCTTGCTGAGTTAGCAGATTTAGTATTATCTTATGAGTGATTAGTACGCTAAACCGTGGATCCCGCACAGACGCATTCTGCATTCGTCATCTTCCGAGTTCAACTGCAAGGTAGGTACCTTGTACATGCGTACCTTTTAAAGTGGGACTAAATTTGGGGCGTTTTTGGGGCGTTTTTGGGGCGCCGTCTTTCTGTACAAGAACGCGAACAAACAACCTCCAAGTGGCTTCGTAAACTAAACTAACCTGCGTTTACGAAACAGATTCTCATAAAACATAATGACATCGACCTCTTCATAATCTGACCATATCCCTCGCGACCCAGTTGGTCACTGGTTTGCGATGTTAACGTGGCAAATAAATTCCTGACCTGGTCAACTCCAACGGTTCTTTCGCCATCAACCATTTATCTCCAATCCGAATCACTATTGCTTCGACCTGCGAATTGTGCAATCGTTAACACCCGAAGCTTTGATATCGAGTATGGCGCACAATAATGGAAGCGAGGCGCCTTCGCCTCGATCTTTTGCGATTCAGCATCAACGACCTAAGGATAGTTTCGTTGGCTGCTCTCGAATTAGTGACTACGAGCTCCTAGGCAAATTAGGAGAGGGTACTTTTGGGTAAGTATTCTCTAAACCTGTTGCTGCTATACTAATGATGCTGACTCCCCTTAAGTGAAGTTCACAAGGCGAGAGCACGAAAAAATGGTGCCCTGGTTGCTTTGAAGAAGATCATAATGCACAACGAGAAAGATGGATTCCCAATTACAGCACTTCGAGAGATCAAGCTTCTTAAGCTGTTGTCGCACAGGAATGTGTTGCGCCTGGAGGACATGGCCGTCGAGCATCATAGTAAGATGAGTAGGTTTACTCGCCCTTGCGCAATGATTTCCCACAGACTGACTCCTTCAAGCCGACAAGAGGAAACGACCGATCATGTATATGGTAACGCCATACATGGATCACGATTTATCTGGCCTACTCGACAACCCATCCGTCCAATTTACAGTACCGCAGATTAAATGCTACCTCCTCCAGCTCCTCGAGGGTCTCCGTTACCTACACGACAACAAGATTCTCCATCGAGATATGAAGGCCGCCAACCTACTCATCAGTAACAAAGGCATATTGCAGATTGCAGACTTCGGTCTTGCAAGACATTACGAGGGACAGGTCCCCGAAAAGGGAAAAGGTGGTGGTGAGGGTCGGAGAGAGTACACTAGTCTTGTAGTCACCCGATGGTACCGACCTCCTGAGCTCTTACTACACCTTAAAAAATACACCACTGCTATTGACATGTGGGGTGTTGGGTAAGAATCAAAGACACTTTATTACCGCGTGTTATACTGACGTTTTCCTTAGTTGTGTCTTCGGTGAGATGTTGGTTGGCAAGCCCATCTTGGCCGGCGAGAGCGATACGCACCAGCTCGATATCATCTTTGACTTAGTTGGAACCCCGACGGACCAGACCATGCCAGGATGGAAACAATTGCCTGGTGCTGAGGCTATTAATCCGCGTCCGCGACCCGCATCATTGGCGCAGCGGTTCCGCGAACACGGTTCAAGCGCCATCTCTCTATTGAAAGAGCTCCTAACACTTGACTGGCGAAATCGTATCAACGCTATTGATGCGCTAGAACATCCCTACTTCAAGTCTTCTCCTTTGCCGGCAAAACCAGAAGACCTCCCCACCTTTGAGGACAGCCACGAATTGGACCGTAGGAAATTCCATGATCGAAAAGCTGCTCTACCGCCCGCCCCTAAGGGGGGCACTGTCGGTGTCGGTGCATTTGGAGGTCCCAATGCGGAATTTGGTAGTGGTGATGGGTATGGTAATAGACGATACCCCAAACATCATGGCGGATATCGGGGCGGCGAAGAGGGCCGTCGACCTGCCTGGGCCCGGGACCAACCTCACATGGATCATCGATTGCCGCCACGCCCCCCTCCCCCTGAGTACCCAGGAAACGGATGGGATAACCCTGCCGAACATCACGAATCATTCAGGGATAGGGCGCCGAGAAACCGTGGGGCTAATCGGCCGGATGTTGACACCTACATCCCTCACTACCGTGATGGTGATCGACCGCCTAGAGAAGACCGGCCACCAAGAGAAGATCGGCCACCGAGGGAAGATCGGCCACCAAGAGATGATCGTCGAAGATGGGAGGATCGAGATAGTAGACGACGTGACCGGGACCGTCGCGAAGGAGATTACGACGACCGTAGCCGTGCGAGCCAGACACGCAGCCGCAGCCGTTCGCCCGTTCGGGATAGGGACCGAGACGTATATCGGCGATAGAATCGCAATAAGCCTCGGAGAAGAAGGCCAAATATCCCATCCCCGCCTCCGCCACCTCCACCTCCGCCGCCGCCTCATTTCCCCAACAGGTCGATATTCCCCAAAACTACGAACAATTTCTATTCCCCTAATTTCTAGTAACTCATTTTATGGTCGAGTTTGCGGACAGGGTATGCAGCAAGCCAACGGAAGGACCGCGGCACATGGTTTTGTCTTTGGCGTTCTGCGTTATGTGTGAAGTGATTTAGGCTCAGGTGTGCGAGAAAGCGTTGTCATGCCGTCCTTAAAATCATCGGTTCTGATAGGCAAAGAATTGACTTTAATTCTTTGCGACGGTCGCATGAGCCGAGCGGTAACTACCTATGCTGGAGGCTTCCCTCGGGATTGCTATATGTTGTAGAATCAACAAGTAGCACTGAATTAAGATAAGTGGTCTCTATCTAAAGAGCTCATGTTTTTATTGATATCGCTCTGATAGCTACTTGTAATTTGGAGGAGTTAATAGAGCAGCGTAGTGTCACTTTACAAAGTTGAATAATTGTTTCGCTATAGAGTTGACGGTTCAATTTGTTGCGTGTTAAGGTACATATCCACTACATTTCTCTATACATGTATTCTGCGTCTTACGACACAATATCACGGAGTGCTATTTATGTAGGTTGGGTACTTTCTAAAAATAGCGCCTGCCTTTAAATCATTTCATCTTTAGTATGTCTGGGTACATACTGTTGCTTGGTAACTCATGTCGGCTCGCACCTGCCAAAAGCATGATGTGCTGCAGCGTACAGTACCTACGTACAAGGTTTACCTTCAAGAGAAAGTCGTGGTTTCCTTTGTGCTTTAGGATATGTCACAAATCTAACAGGTAATAAACAGATACATCAGGCAAGGAAAGCACATCCACCCGAACTCAAATATTCCAAGTCACATTTTAATTTACCATTCCCATCTTTCTAAACTCAGTTTGAAAACTAACTACTACAACTTTCTTCGACACAACCCACATAACCTACCTACTCAATAACAGTCTCATTTGTCTAATAATCAAACCTAAGCGCCAACCATTCGGACCTCGTCGCTTTAGTTTTGACTTTAAGGATCGTCTCTTCGGTTTTGCGAGCTGCTATGTCTTATGCACTTTCATTTAAGCTCGTTCAATCGGATATATCAACTACATCGAATTGAACAGTTCTATTATATCGCAAGTGCACGCCTGCATAAGAGCAGGGCATCATACAAGAAATCCCCGAGACTATGTCCCCGGAGCCCTTAGAATATAAGGATCATCGTCAGAAGTTACCAGACGACGCAAAGAACACGAAGCACCATGTACTCGCTTACACGAAGGTATGAACTTCACTATAGGGGTTAGTGACCCGGTTCTAATCTGATATAGGAACTACTTGAAAGCACGGGAAGTCCGGTTTCAATGGACCAACAGACTTGGTGGCGTTCCCGATAGGGCGCTGTGTCTTCAAACCGGCAGACTGCCTTTCACACAAACGAGCTCTAACAATTTAATTCCGCATTCTACTTCCACTCCACGGTGAAGCTTTTCCAGGGCCACCTCTTAATCATTCTCAATAACCTATATTTATACAACTCTACTTAACGAAACACAATTATCTACTATATACCCGTCACACTCTGGCCAATACGGAAGTATTGGAGCGCAAATATGAGTTGCTTTATCCCTTTTCTAAGAAAGATATACTAAGGTTAGAAGTTACGCCGAAACACTTACGCCGATTGACTAACTAAGACTAATATTAGTTACTTGCCCTCGCTATTGCTGGCTTACTTTCAGTCGGGGTCATCATGTTGGGACTGATCCGGCCGAGGCAATTCCATGTTAAAGACTTGGGCAGGAGAGGTCTCTGCGACGGTTCTCGCTCTGGGCCCCAGCCTCAAGCCGGCAGCCTCAAGCCGGACAAGCTGGAGCGCTGGAGAAGACGGAACCCAGAAGCAGGCCCGCACTGACTTCACTCACAAGATGACCTGAGAGGAACATGAATAATGTCTATACAGCTTTAGACAGAGTTCGACAAGGACAAGGGGCAGACGAAGGAACCCAGCGAATGCGCGACACATGCCCTTGGTAAGGCTGCTGGCTGATGATGTTGGGCGAGTCTCACCTACGCTATGACATTGAAATCTCTTATACGTCAACTATCACAACACAAACTTGAGCAGATAGTAACTTTGTGCGGTTTATCACAAGAACAACCACCGTGCCATAAAACCTATCAAACACGCTGCCCTAAGATAAATCCTTGAGGCTATCGGTTCTATCACACAGCTAGCTTGATTAGAACCCAAGCATACGATTGGCAACCCTGTTTCTGAATCTTACAAAAACAGGGCTAGGGAAAACTCGAAATAATTTAAATAATACCGACCGAAGTTCCGATGGAATACTTAAAGATGGACGGCGATAATCGGCAGTAGGCCCTTGATTATGGGTTTGAGTACCGTGAGGAGATCTTTTTGTAGAAATGGAATCAATGACGACGAAATGGACGAAATGGACGAAGCCGAAGACGAAGAATTAGATTTTGAGAACGAGGAAATTACCAATTACGATCTAGCCACCTTTAGAGTCCTAAATGATAACGAAGAGGTTGAAGCGATTGTCGAGGATCTTAATGCAGAAAAGCGCACAATCGAAATGGACATCGCTGATATACTCGAAGGACAAAAATGAATCGGGAAGGCCCGAAAAGCTCAAGACCGAAAAATGCAAAGCAATGGAGAAGGCATTTGACAACCTTCGGGGCCAATTGGAAAATCCTAAGTACGGTATCGTGAAGTTGACAGGGGATATATAAGTGCTTGCGGAAGCTATAGAAATGAAATTTCACATTTTATGAATATTAAGCCACACCAACAACAGCAAGCAATTGCTACCTCCATCTTGGATACGACCCCCTGAAAGATCATCTACAATCGTTCTGCAACCAACTTCTTAATGTCGGATGGGGCTTACCCAAAGTCATTATCTCAGACCGAGACCCTAAGTTTCTGTCTGAATTAGGCATTAGGAGTATGCTTATACGATTTAAAAGTAAAACTTTCAATTGAATGCTAAGTGCAATCTGCTTCCGCTGATTCCACTGTCCTATTACATTTGACGAGATACGGATCTCCATTCAGGCGCGATGTCGCATATCTTAGACCATCCGATAAGAGCAGTTTGTATTTACTGAAAATTTAAAAATATTGTGATTATTCTATTGGGAAAGATGCAGAAGGTGACATGAAGTTTCGTCGCCCGACTTGTAAAGGGGTAGGATTCTGATAGGCTAAACACACGAAGTTAGATACAGGGGTATATTTGTATATCTCGTGACCCAGGCACCTGGAGCACTTTTACTTGCCATAATATTATATATCTTGCAAGATAAATAAACAAAAACTCAGTAACACGAAAAAAAAAATGAATGAATACCTAACTTTATCCCTCATCACCGCGTCCGCGCTCGCGCAGAAGATTCCAGATCCCCTCATATGCGAGGACACGCTGGACGGATCGCCCCCGTTCCAAGCGGATTCCATACCGTGCCTGCTGCGGTGCCAGGACCCGCTGGCGGTGGCGACGGGTAGTCTGCTGCCGGGCTCGGTCAACGAGACGGCTATCCCGTACTGCCAGCTCGACTGCGTGTACAGCGCCGCGTCGCCGGCGCAGTCGGCGCGCGCGCCGGATTGTTATCGCAGGTGTCAGGTGCGTAATCAGGGGTCGCCGGAGAATGCCGGGTGGTGCATGTATTGGTGCGCGGACGGGTTCGGGGATGTTGTTGAGACGACGGCTTGTGTGCCGTCGTTGGAGTTTGGGGCTGTGAGCACTGCTGTGGAGGATGGGAGGACGGTGACTTTTAGACGTGAGTTTTTTTTTTCTTTATTTTTTCTTCTTCTTCTGGTGGTTGGGGCTGGCCGGGATTGGGGTTGGAGTGTCTGTATAGGTGTAGGTATAGTACGGTTAAGAAGTAAGGTGTCTAATGCTGTAGTAGCTGTTAGCCAGGGCTTGGAATGGCGGAGCTGGTACGAGACGCAGACTGTGATGCCGATTACGTCCAGTTCGAGTTATACGTATACGGCTCCGTTTAGGGTGAGTCCGTCGGGTTTACCGCTGAGTACAAGTAGTCAGGGCGGGCAGGTGACTCAGACGTCGACGTCGACGTCGACGTCGAGGTCGGGATCGGGATCGGTTGTTAGTACGGAACCTGTTCAGAGCACTGGGACGGAGACGGTGACGGGGAAGGGTGGTGAAGCTGTTACGTCGCCGACTACTACGGCCGCGGGGGCACGTCTTTCGCAGGCAGGTTTGCTGGGGGTTTTAGGTGCTGTTGGATGTTTGATTGTGATGGCGGTGTAAATTTGAGTGTACGATATTGTTTGACGCTTACGAGTAAAGCTTGTGCTTTCTTTATTACTAGTTTGCATTATATAAGTACATTAGGTAGTTATAATTTGACATGTAGGCGCCAACTAGACCTGCTTATTTTGTTGTAGGTAGGTATCTTAGAGTTGTCATGAAAGATATTAATAACACCAGCTTCTAATATGTTCAATATAGCTACTAGCTTGTGACGGGGGCGAGCTTTGTTTAGCTCCTGGCAAGTCTAGAACTATCATATTTTGAGTCCCGAGCTTTCTAGCCGCGGCCTGGTTTAAAATCATAGTTAGGTACCTAGATAGCCCAGTAGCCATGAACTCCCCCCTGGACTATTGTATATGGTCAACGACGCGTGTGCACTGTAGGTTGATATATGAATCTGACACTTGCCGATCATGTATGACCCGAGTGCGGAATAGCCTGAAAGCACCGCCTCAGGGACTCATCGAGATCATTACGAAAGGTCACTACTGCTCTCCTCGTGAATCGTCTGAGAAAGTAACCCCTTGCGTCGCCTCTTAGGCTTTTCAGAAGACCTTAGTAGCTTCCACTGCCTTTCGAATATCTCGTTCGTATCGTCTTTTACTTGCCACTTTGACTTTACGCGTCTCGAAGTTGAACTGGATGCGGATGCGGATAGCTTGCTAGAGCTGTCCCCGGAACGAGTACCGGAGTCTAGCTCATAAGATTCCTGATCGTCGTCATATGAGAGTGGGAGTTTACCCTTCCTGAGATAATCTGAATCTCGATCCTGTGATGCATCGACACCTAGCGTAACAAAGGCGAGGCTGGACGTCCCATAGAGCGCGCAGCCGGCACATATACCTATAATAGCCGCGCAGGCGAACTGCATTGGGTATTAAGATCAGTATGATTAACGGCGATCCCAGGCAGTATGCTATTGCAATTGGATATTCTTACGTAAATATAGAGGTACTATCTTACGATTAGCATCCGAGCCTTGCTGTCTACGCGGGCAAATTATGAAGGGGTATTACAGAGTAGGCTATAGGAGAATACCTTGAGCTTAGCAGCCAAACCCACAATAGCTACGGCCGTACTCGAGATCGAGTGAAGCATGTACCAGATGGGAGATAAGAGAAATACGACTAGAGTAAAGAGATAGTAGATTGGATAGTGTAAAGGTATCGTGACGATATAGCACAGCTTCAGTATAAGCTTGAGCGCGGGATACAGATATGAGGTGCCAAACGTCTGCAAGGGCTTCAGGAACTTTAGCCAATCCATTGCCGCGGATTGGCCTCGTGGCCTGGATAGCCTGAACACGGCGTAACCGATGATCTCTCTTGTGTTATTTTCTAACTGGAGAACTTGGAAAGTAAAGTCGACCGGCGAAAAAGGTAGTTTGCAGTTTGCGGAATTAGTTTGCGGAATTGTACTCTCCGGTAGATTGTGTCAATTATCTCGCTCTCTTGACCGAGTAGTATTAATTGTCGTCGGTCGTCGGATAAGGTATGACGATGGTGACGCTTCCGGTCTTGGCAACGCACAGGTGCAGATTCAGATGATCTACTTTATGTACCACAAAACGCGTACTATATGTATGCGGTTGTCCGATCCGATTTGGGGTAAGTCGGTACCTAGTGTAAGGTAGGTAAGCTCTAGGTTTTAGAAAGTCGAGACAGGTTTGTAACTTATGTAGCTCCAATCGATGATCAAGTCGATCGAAAATGTATTTGAAACTTCTGGGTCATGGGGGAGATTTGGAGAGGCTCAAGGCTGTTATGTAATTTGAATACTGTACCAGTCAGTGCTCACCGCTGGCTGACCTCGACGAGGACATATCTGTATTTTGTGATGCATGTATAGATTAAAATGTCTTTTTTATCGTCTCATACAAACAATGTGCATATACTTTATTAATGTGGACATTTCTTTTCTTTTTATAGTTCCCTTTTTAATTAAATATGTATGTCGTCAGATCGTCAGATTATTATATACAATTATATAAAGTTTGTATAAATGATGAAATCATGAGAGGTATGTATAATAAAGTACCTGGACTAGTCTGATTACGTATTTAGGTACTTGGACCCTTGCGGCGATATTCGGTTTATAGTCCGTGCGCTATTTGCTGACTGGAGACTAGAGCGGGCAAGGGAGGAACGGCAAGGAAGGAGCAGGGGATATCGATTGATTGGATTCGCGGTTATCATGGATTCTGGAAGGACAAACCTTAGACAACCTAAACAACCTGGACAACCTAAACTTGGACCTGAGCTTCGTCCTTCCTCGTTTAGATCTTCCCCTAACTGCCCAATCGCTTACTCGTGCTTGGTTTTTTGCTTGTCTCATCACTCCAACTACTTAAAATCGCGAAAACGGTCTCATGACCAATTTTTGCTTGCCATGATCCACGTTTACTCGTCCTCAGCTTGACTCACTTCCGACAAATCCAGGCAAATCCCAAGCAATTCCTCTTCGGTCACACCGCTGCTCTCTTGCGGCACCCGCGCAACTTGTCCACAGCCCACAGCCCACAGCCCACGACGCACGACGCACGACGCACCACATCCCGCCCCGTCAGCTTCTGACTTCCCCGCCATTGACCACTGCCTATTGCCCGGATACCCAATACCCAATACCCATTACCCATTACCTATTACCCATAGTCCATAGCCCCTTTCTAAATTCCCATAGGAACAAGCAAGCCTAAGCCTACCTAACCATCAAAGGGGGGAAATCCTTTCCTTCCCCAGTCCCCCACGCCGAACAATGGGAAACAACCCTTCCTCAGCGTCGAAGCCGGCCACCCCCACTACTGCCTCGTCTTCGTCCCACGATTCTCCGCGAGCTTCCAAGAACCAACCCAAGAACCTGGTATCCATCCATAACCAGCACATTAGGTCACCAGCCTCTCCCGAAGCCTCGACCATCCAGGCAACCGGTACTTCGATACTTAACAAGAATTCGAGACCGCTCTCCATACTTAACTCGTCCTCACCTTCGGCTAGCTCTTACCACTCTACCATTGCCCCTAAGATTCCCGAGCAGAAGCCGAAGCCTGCCGAGATTAAAGATGAACACTCCAAGCCTGTAGCCGTTCCCTTCTCCTCTTCCCATTCGGAACAGGACTCATCTTACGCCCACGATTTCCGGGACGAGGACAGCCTAATATCAGGCCCCGCCTCCAGCAGCATCCAGGATATGTCCTATCCACATCCTCGGCCGCCGCGCCTCCCGCTCCCAATAGAGGAAGAGATCCATACTCCCGGGTCGCCGATCATCGCGCCAAGTGATGCTGACGTTAAGAGCGTTGACGATGTCGCATCTCTCGATGATTCGGTTAGTCTAACTCGTCGTACATCAGGACTTAGCAATGCGACCGACGAGGATGACACCGAAGAACTTCGGGTCGACAAGACGAGACCTACGATACCAACCCGGATTGAGTGGTCGCGGGGCGGCCAGAAGGTCTATGTCACAGGAACGCCGTTTCAATGGAGTAGGAAACAGCGATTGCTTCCATCGTGAGTTTTGCCTTCTCGCGGTTATCAATTCGGCTTCATATATCTGGCGACCATGCGACGACCTTGTGCGCTGGGTAACATCGGCTAAGCAAGTAAGACTCTTGATCGTTGACTGCTGACACTTCTCGGACTATAGCAAGGATAGAGATAATGTGCTAGAGACGGTAATACCCGTTTTCCCAGGCACACATCATATAAAATTCTTGGTCGATGGCAATATGCAGACATCGCCAGACCTGCCTACTACTGTCGATTTTGGAAACAATCTGGTAAACTATATTGAAGTAAGCGGAGACGATTGCGACTCGCGGAACGTCCCATTAGATGTTGGTGTTCCCAAATCGAACGAGGCTGCTTTATCTCTTCCTTCAAGGCAGCCTTCGCACGACGACTCCGCTAGGGGTCCCCAGCAGAAGGTCATAGATCCGATTGAGAACTTCTCGGGCAAGATCCCCCAATATCTAGACGATTTTGACCAGCCCGAAGATTCATCATTATATAAACTTTCTTCCTTAGCCCTCGAACGACTCCCGCCACCGCCCAGCCTACCTGGTTTCTTGAGTAAGCCAATCATGAACAATGTCACACTGATCAAGGATGACAACAGCGTCCTGAACATGCCAAACCACACCATGCTTAATCACCTGGCTACTTGTAGTATTAAGAACAATGTTCTTGCCGTATCGGCCACTACCAGGTACCAGAATAAGGTAAGTTACCTATTGTTGTTAGTTACCTCTCTCGAACTCTTAGAGCTAACGGTTATAAAGTACGTAACTACAATTATTTACAAGGCTACGAAGAACGAATAGTTTTCGATGTTCGTGGTAAAAGTATGAGATCGTGCCGGATGTCCTTCGGATACGTCACATTTCCTATTGTACGGGAGCTTATCTCAATGAGGGCAAGATGTCCCGTTATGGGCTTGCAATCAGGACAGGGGAGAAGTCCTATATGCTGTGCTTAGAACATGACTCCGGGATTTGGAGTGCAGCACCGATTAGTGCCGTGTGTCTCGCATTAGCAAGAAGATAATGAATTCGGTAATAGGTTGCTCGTGTAGAATGCAATGCGCAATGATTCAAACCATAAAAACGGGTTGCTACCTATTATGTATGAGGATAATACGATTTCATGAAACTATAGAAGGATGCGTTATGATGTAAAGGTTATAGCTGCGCAGGCAGAACATACGGAATCCATTTAGACAATGCTGGTAATAAATTTAGAGAAATTCGGCACAATCACAGTCACAATCAGGCAATATTAGACTGCTCTTAATCTCTCCATTTGACATAGACTTCATCTGTTCTGAATCGTTGCGTACAAGTACTGTCCTCTAGGGGAGTACGGAATCCTGTCTCATAGGCAAGTAGACCTGCATGGGCGATCATAATGCCATTGTCAATGCAAAAGCGCTCGTCAGTCGCATATACGCTTCCGCCTCTCTCCTTAGCCATCTGTCCCATCATCTCTTGTAGACGTTCGTTACATCCTACGCCACCTACAATGAGCACCTGGTTACTGCCCACGTGTGCCATAGCGCGTTCGGTGATCTCGACGAGCATGGCAAAAATAGTCTCCTGGAGGCTGTAACACAGGTCCTCAGGCGTAATCCTATCCTCCTCCTTGACCTCCTCGCCCGCCGCAACGCGCGCCTCCTGCGCGCGCATCTGCGCGGCTAGCAAATCGGCCGCCGTCAGGATACCGCTGAAACTACAATCCATACCCTTAACCGCGTACGGCAAATCAAGCAAGACGCGACCCGAGGACCGACGAGCTAGCAGCTCGATATTATACCCCGGAGCCGGGTCGTTGCTGATAGCCAGCGTGCGCGCAAACCGGTCGAGACAGTTGCCTACGGCAATGTCTAGCGTCTCGCCGAAGATGCGGTACCGCCGCTCCGCGTACGCGATCACCTGCGTGTTGCCGCCCGACACGTACAGCACGACCGGGTCCGTGGCCCCCGTGATCTCGCGGCCCATCTCGATGTGTCCGACGCAGTGGTTCACGCCGACGAGGGGGAGGCCCCAGAGCAGGGCGACGGTGCGCGCGGCTACGGCGACGGATTGCAGGGGGGCGCCCATGCCGGGGCCCTTCGTGTAGCATACGCAGTGGAGCTGCTGCTCGGGGCGGGTTATCCCGGCGGCGGCTAGGGCGGCGCGCGCGACGCGGGCGAAGAATGCGCGGTGGTGCCGCGCTGTGTCTTTGGGGAGGAACCCGGTTCCGGGGGGGGATACGAATGTGTCGCGGATGTTGGCTAGGATGGTGGATTTGCCGGTGGTTGGGTCGTGCGATATTATGCCGATGCCGAGTTTGTTGGCGCTGCCTTCGCAGCCGATGGCTAGGAGGGGGGTGGTGGTGTGTTTTGCCATGGCTTGGCTTGTCTTTGTTTCGTTTCGTCTATTGTGATCTATAGCAGTAGGGTATAGCGCTGTGCTGGCTGCGGGGCTATTTTGATATGTAAGTAATAGAAACACTTGACCTAGGCGGCTTTTATAGATTTTATAGTTAAAGTCTTGAAGGATGGTTGCCGCAGCTTGTTTAAAATATATGGTTATAGTACTATCATATTTAGAGTTTTTATGGCACAGAAACTTGTATAGGGGTTGTGATAGATCTTATAGGTATAAGAAAGTATGTAGCTACTATGAGGCTATCTCGCGGTGGGGTCCTCGCCTATCTGCCATGTAAGAGCGGGAACGCAGGTGCAGAGACCCCTCCAATGACGACCAAATTTTTAAGCTGACGATCCTTATCGATAGACTGTCTTCCCCAATTGGCTAGTGTGCAGCTTCGCCGGTGGGTCTCCGGCGCCTTAAAGTTTAGGTACCAAGTTGGCTGTCTATCGAGTTGCGCTAGAGTGGGGCAAACCGCACTTACTCACCTAATGTTCTTGACGGGTAATAATAGCCTTCAGTCCTCTTTAGCACCAAGGAGAAATATTACCAAATCGCTTTTTTTACTCTTACCTTTTCCAAACCTGTTACCCTCCCACAAACTTGACATATACTCCCATGCTATTTTCCCATACTTCCGATTCTTTGCAACCTCTTGTATTCCTCGAGTCTTGCATCCCGTATCGCCCCCCCTGTCCATGTACTTTTTAAACAGGAGCTGCATGTGCAGCGATTCGCCATTTCTCGTCGGTAATCCGAGACGACCACCCACCCAGTCCGCTCTCTAACCATCGCTGACCTTTTTCTCTCGCAGATAATATATTCTTGATATTCTAAACCCTCTCGAAACCTGAAATTTCTTGCAATTCAAGGCAATGGCCGTATCTATTAGCTGTTTACCCGTTGCGAGCTTCTCCTGCAGGTCAGCAACCCTGCGACTGTGCGAAATCCCAGACTCTCCACCCGATCGACTTCTGTCACACACACCACCGACTACAGAATCGTCGATGCTGGGAAGAGACGGATAACCTCTATATTACTACTATACTTTTAAACCTCCTGGCCCTATATCCTCGTTATGGTCCTGCAGCGGGTTACAGCCGAGTATACCTTGCTTACCCAAGAAGGATCCCCCCGAGGCCATGGCAGTGCGCCGGGGTCGCTGACATGAACGCAACGCCTATCTTACGCTAGTTACTTCGTTAACTGTGTAAAGCGCAATATTTTTGTGCTTTTAATCCGCCTCTGGAAATCTAGTGGCTATATCTTATTCGTAAGTCCCCTAGCTTTCGGTTAGAATCGCAGCACCCATGTATATCACTTTCTCCGCACGGTATCTCCGACGTCAGATACCAGATCAGCTATAAGGTCTTTGACCAACGACATCAAACTCCAATACTTGAGATGAACTTTCTATTTGATTTTATACCTTCAAATTTTCACCGTCTTGCTTTTATATTGTGCATATAACTAAGTTGTGGCTATCTTAGCAAGCTCCGTTACTCTACGATCGTTCTAAGTTAGGAGAACCGAGAAGCGGAAACACCCAAGACCGTATCATTGCACGGCGATTTGTGTCCTAGCCCAATACATTTTACGATGAGAATCCTTGGCCGCTGTTTCGGCCTCAGACGTGACTCGGACAGTATGCTAAGAGCAGCGCAAACTCGTCAATACTTTCCCTAGGGACAAATCCTCCAGTCGACCTTCTAGGAAGCATGATCACTTGTCAAGTCGTGCAAAACAACACAACGACAACACTTATAGTCCTGCAGCTTCTATGGAAACAATCATCGAATACGAGGACAAGCATCACGCAGACCAGTCAAATCAAACACAATCACGAATAGAACACGAGGTATTTGTATTCATACATTGGTGCTCTTTGCCCCTTTCATCATTCAGCGCCCTAAACATCATGTTTGAGCTCGCCCCTAACTCCGCTGGCTATGCATGTCGCTCTGCGTACTATATATTACACCAAAACACTAATCGGCTACACCTCTCAATTTGCCATCTTCGTTCAGCTCATATGCTCGCGGGAGTATGTACAGGTTGCTAATGCGAACTTATGAAAACTGGCGGAGAGGGGTGGGCATATCGGTCGATCTTTAATCTCAACGATAAAACACGCAGAGCGCTCTATTTATGCTCGGAATATCGCCGGATGGAGTGCGCTTAGGGTCGATATGATTCGTGCCTGCTCTCGTTTGCAGGATGGAACAGGTAAATGCATTCGCCTTTTCTGGGACATGGTATACTGCTGTGTATCGAGCAACCACTTGAGACAAGGCCGACTCAATGATGGTTGTTTGTTATCTGGGCTTTTACCGCCCAGAAAAAGCATTACTCGAGCGCTACGTTTCAGTTTCTACCAATCCTCCCAGATCAACCTTAAAAGCCTAGTAAGGGCTGCTTAGGGCTTGACTGGAGATCCATCTCATGTCTGAGGTGGTCGTTGTGATTGAGGCTGGGCCGTTGGTGCTTGGGGTAGTGGGAGGGCCTGACGACTTACGCTACCTGCCTGGAGAGCAGCAGCATCGACTCCTTGTCTCTTAAACAAGAAGGGCGAGGGCGGTATTGTCGACCGGAATTTCATCTGACGAGAGCTGTTGGGGTCCACTTCATACACTGGTTGGTCGTCGTCATCATCATCATCCTGGTCATATTTCCAACGGTCACTCTGAGTAAAGTCCATCTCACGCGGAGGACTCTTGTGCCCATTAAGTTTGGGTGGTCGACGGTCGATAAACAAGCGATTTAATCGCCCTATACGACGACGGTACGAACACATCTCTTCAGGCTCTGCGCCACCTAGGTTGATATTATTGGAACTGATTTGCTGGAAAGACTGAAGTGAATCTAATTGGTTTTCCTCGTCCGGCTCCATGGAATCTGATGCAGATGCCGGCGGAGTCATCAAATAGGTGGTCTTCGCGGGCCTAAAGCCTAGCTCCTTCTCCTCCTGGACGGGAGGTAACGGATCAGCAGTCAGGTCCACATAGTTGTTGTTCCATCTCCTATGGTTCTGGATCTTTATCTCGACATCGTTACGCAATTCATTCTCCTTTTCAGCGAGCTTATCAGCCAAGACAGCAAGATCGGCGGGTTCCACAGTTCGTCCTCCGTCAGGGCGGACAATCAGACGGAGCTGGCCGTGAGGACCGGCGCGCGATGGTTGTTGCGCCTCCGTCCTAGGCCGTTTCTGCGGTCTAGCGTTATAGAAGTCTTCGTCGTCACCTTTAATGCCGAGGCGATTCTTAGTCTCCTTGAGGCCGTTTCGCTGTTCGAAGATTGATCTATCGCTGCGCAAAAGCTCCCGCTTGAATATCTCTCGCTGGTATGAGAAGACAACAATCTGTCGTGCATCTTCCAGTTCCTTACGCAACTTCTTTAACTTGTCGCTCACCTGCGCGTCGCGTGCCCTCGTCTTTCTCGTCTGTCGAACTTCACGCCTTCGGAAGCAGACGTAAGGGTCCATATCATCATGCTCTTGATGAGTTTCGAACTTGAGCGAGGGGTTCAAGCTCCTGCTACCGCTCACCTGCCGTCGAGTCTTCCAGTACTCGTAGACATTCTTAGCATGTGCTTGAACGAGCTTGACGGGGACTATGTGGTTCATAGCCTGGGCCATAACGTCAAAGGGCACTACTGTATTGTCAACTGCAGCAAAGGGAGCTTGCTCTGCGGCGGTTTCTTCGAATACTTCCATTATCCGCTCGAAATCATCCTCCGAGAGCTGAGTATTTCCTGTCCACTTAGCATTGTAGGACTTGAGGTATTCCTCATCCTCTGTAGTCATATCATAGAGACAGCCGAGCGTCTCTTCAACAGTTTCGGAAAACTTTATGTAATTTCTGGGCTCTACATATGGTGTGGGATACAGCTCATTATAGTCCGCCTCGCTCTTCTGCGGCGGCGGCACTGGGATCTCATTATCCGTGCTTGCACCAACCCCTCTGAGGGCAGCCTGCAGATGGTATTCCTATTGGTAGGCATGTTAGCCTATGGTAAGTGGTTGACGCTACCTTGATATACCTTGATACCTTGATATCAAAATGGGTAAGACAAGAGTGTTTGTAGCACGTGACATGTCACGTGATATGCATATGAAAGGTAAGAAATGTATTGATAACTCACATTTTCCTCCGCTTGTTCGACACCAGTTGCGATTTGTGATTCGGTTGTGAGAGATTCATATTCGTTGGGGTCGATTTGGTCTTCCCGAAGTACGGGTAGAGGGGTTTTGATGTTAAGTTTCTTGTATCGCACTTTCCGGGTCGACATGGCGGTCAGCGGTGTAGAAGGATTGTAGGGGAAAAATCGACAAAGAGGTCGGAAAACCCCCGAAAAAATTCGGGAACCAAAAAGATTAGATCATGCACCGATGAAAAATTAATTTTTTAAGAGTTAGAACTGCTGTTTTGGCGGTTGTTTTGATGGTTAAAGTGTCGTCTTGGATGAGGTGACGTTGAATTGTTTGGGGCGCAAATTTTTTGCTTGGACGCCGCAGGCAGCCCGAGCAGCAACAACAAAGTGAGAATAGTGATTGTGCAGGTTGTGCAGAGGGTCAGAGTGTCCTGAGTGTGAAAGAATGCCCCACCGAAAAGGACTTACGCCTTCCTCCTAGCCCGTAACTATCTAGAATCCTGAATGCTGATTGGCTGCAGCTTGGCGGCATGCAATTTTGGGCAACAACTTTTGGGGGAGGGGAAGGGAAAAGGGGAAGCCTGGGATGTAGTAGCATACCTAGGTACAGTAAAAGACATAGTGGTACTTGCCCGACAGGTGCCTTTTTGCCTTCCATTCTTGAACCTAATATGTACCTAACTTTCCAGTTCAAGTACAAACCTATTCCTAATTACCTAAACTACTGTAGCACTTACTACAATATGTACTTCGTGGATTACCCCTTTTTCTTTTTTCTTTCTTTACGAGTAAAGAACACGAGGCATAAACCATATTGATAACGCTACCTATTGAGGTCATGTCATCACTTAGGTACCTAAGGTACAGATCAGTACCTACCTGCAAAAATGAGGGACCTAACGCAGAATTATGCATTCGAGACATACATGTAATGGATGTATTCACTAACGACCGCGCTAGCCTACCTGAAGCAACCTGTTTGACCAACGCATCGTGCATCTTGTTGAAATTTTTTTTTCTATCTTCGCATGCAGCGGTATACTTTCGTTGCATGTAACTGTAGATGCCGTTAGATCGTATGTTGCATCTTCGAGCTCTGGATTTCTTGGTTGCAGGAGCATTTTCTCCTATGAGTCAAATTGAAAATGGCATATTTAAGCCACAGGTTGTCAGCCACAGTACCATATTTGATAAGATAGGTACCTAGATAAGAAGTCTTGGGACTTCCAACCGTCAATTTTATGCAAGGAGATACCTATGTACCTCTTTTGAAAGACTCGAGTCTTTCATGATGTATATTCCTAGATACAAGTCCAATACCTAAGTACGATCCGTAAACGTACCTCTTCTCTCTACTAAGCCGTTCATAACCATTTCTATTTTCAACATTTCATTGTTTAGATATAACCGTAACCTACTCTATTACATAAAATCATTAGGTACGTAGTCATGTACAAGGTATCCTGTGGCTTGGGCTATCAGATGCGGCTGTGCTCCTCCAATCATCTACACGTAAAAGGCAATTAAGATCTGAAGGTCGCCTCGTCAAGACAGACCCCACCAGCCCGCATTCTCACCCAACTCTCCATCAGCCTCATCACAAGAGGAACATCACAAGAGGAACATCGCAGGCGGAACGTGAACATAATAGCATCTTTCAAATACTACGACGAATAGCCCCGTTCCTTTGACGTAATTGCGAACACATCCCATTGATATCCCCATTTAAGCAACTGAGTCTTATCTCCGATAATACATAGCAGCTCTTTATCTAGCCTCTTCGTCCCGTTATTTCGAATCCGCCTCCGTTAAGGGGCTTCCCAGCAACATGGGTAATACAACGAGCGTCGTGCTAGATAACATTGTGCAGGGGTCGAACTGTATGTATTCAGCTCCCCCATGGGTATCGTCGAGAATAGTCCTAATTGTGCCGTGTAGTCGACCGGGAGGAGGTTGATAGGCTGAGGAAGAGGTTCATGAAGCTTGATAAAGTACACAGCGCCCCCGCCAGCTCTCTCTTTCGATACGCGCCCAAGCTAATATTATTGGCTTCCATAGGATAACTCGGGCACGATCGAACGAGAAGAGTTTCTTAGCTTACCGCAAATATCGTCAAACCCGCTCGCTACGAGGTACAGCCTTCCGCCTAGTCAAATTTCCTAGCCTCCTACACTACTACCGAACACACCCATAGAAACTCAAGGCTAATCTAATAATGTTTTCCCCGCGAACAGAATGATAGCGATCTTCGACGAGGACGGAGGCGGGGACGTGGACTTCCAGGAGTTCGTGTCAGGGCTGAGCGCGTTCAGCAGCAAGGGCAACAAGGAGCAGAAGCTGCGGTTCGCATTTAAGGTGTACGACATCGACCGGGACGGATACATCAGCAACGGCGAGCTGTTCATCGTGCTCAAGATGATGGTTGGGAGTAACTTGAAGGACCAGCAGCTCCAGCAGATCGTCGACAAGACGATTATGGAGGCCGACCTCGATAAGGACGGCAAAATCAGCTTCGAGGAGTTCACTAAGATGGTCGAGAATACTGACGTTAGCATGAGCATGACTTTAGGTAAGTTTCGCTTTCCCCGGCTAGGGGCGTTTGTTGTTGATGTAGGTTGGGTGCTAATACGGATGTAAAACAGATCAGTTCTAGATACCTAGCTGTACCACCGACGATGTGGCCGTAGTAATGAATTATGAAGCCTGGGACGAACTTGTGCTTGTTAACAGGTGAACTTTGTCATCTGTGTGAAGACTTACTGATTATTAATCTCACTCGCAAGTTGAAAACGGGGGAGTGTTACTTTGAGTGAGCGGGAACTTAGACGAGGTACTAAGATGGATTCAGTATGTATTCGCCACGACGGGTTCCCAGAGATAGCCTCAGAAGTTATATCCATGCATAAATATGAATGTATGTATATTTCGATAGCTATAGACAATCTGAAGAACTCGTGAGATGTCAGTGCGGATGATCAGGTTCGCTCGCTTATGCCTCAAGCTGCTTTGCGATCCCGTCTCCCGTGAAAGATGCGCGTCTCTTTAAGGGCATGTGGTAGAGCCTGGTGTTTCGACTCGCTAGGTTCTCATATTATCTTATGCCTAAAAAGACGGTCTAATTATCCAAGTTCATCTCGTACTTCGGGATTTAGATCATCTCTAACTAAAGGAGGTCCTATTTCTAGGCCATCCTTTCGTAGCAGATTGTTGCATATACGTTATATCGGTCGGTTTCAGAACCTTGGAAAAAAGGACGGCCCGGTATTAAGAGGCATAATGCTTAAGAGAAGGGTTATAAACTAGGCTCTAATGATATTTCAGCTAGGGTTGCTGTGTTTCTTCTCTGCATAGTAAATTTTAGTTGACCCAGGGGCTTGGGGCGTATTCTGGGACTGACTGGAGGAAAAAGCAGCGGAGATTCGAACATAACTACCTATATAATGAGATGTCTAACTTCCCATTGCAGAAACCTTTGGCTATTTAGATAGTTCCTGATGTGACTCACTATATAAGGTCTCTTGATATGTATTGTAGTTTTACGTCTTGTGTATAGGGCTCATTCTCGGTTGGAACGAAGCATCCGAGGTACTTAGCCTACCAAATATATGTATATATTCAGGGGTGGTTAACTTCTTGTGAATCGAAGACTTAAGTCGCATGGCCCGTTTCGAGTCTCGATGGAGAATTTAGATACTACTTCAAGGCCTTAGAATAAAGAAACCAGGAAGGAAGGTCCCTCTTCTTCTCCGATGTACTCTGTCCTACTAGGCAAGGAAATACGATCTCTCCTTGGGAAATAGGCAACTACTCCTTGCCTATATCTGAACTATTTCGAGGTGGAACTAGGAGGCATAGAGACAACTTCGTTATTCCGTAAGGAATTCTAAACCTGCCCAACTATGAGAGCCCGTAACTACTAGAAATAGTAACCAAGTAACATTTTGTTAGGATCCCAAATGAGACATCTAGAACAAAGGATACTTTTAGTATGTATAGCCACAGGCTCCCATAGTTAGCGTAGAGTTCCTTGCGGCTGTCTCCATGCTTCTTCCTCCACCTCGTGATACAGATTTTATCATGGCTAATAGGCTAGCTCTAGTCACTTTTTACATCTCGTCAAGCTAAGTACCTAGGGTGAGATTTTGTTATACCTACTTACCTATGCTAGCAACGGGTCCAGGTTAAGAGAAGAGCTATGCTTAAGCTAGGCGTAACTTACCAAGTAGAATATAATGTCTCAGTTTTTTTAGGGGGGTCTTTTTTTATTTTTTTTATTCCACACTGTTCTACATGCTAGACGAATATGTATTCAGGTAGGCAATGATCATTCGCTAACGCGTGTAGCCGAGGTGCGGTAACATCTTGGGCTAAATATTATAAATGGTCTAAGTTGGGATAGGTACTTGCTAGTATCAATATGTTTATTCGTAGGTATTATTTCTCATTTTAACATGAGGTTATGTAGGATCATTAGACGATCTCTAGTGAGTTAAATGTGTGACCCGAGACCCAATGTACATTGTATTTATCATGTACCAGAGAAGACAACGGGGTATAGTAGTAGCACCATTGAAAGGAGAAAGGAGCATTTCCATTTTCTCTCTACTATTTCCTAATTTTGGGGGTATGGTTTCTCGAAAAACTTCAGGCTTTCATTTTATTTTACGTCCCTTCTCTAGGTAGTAACATTATAAAACCACCTAAGTCGGAGTTATGATTTATTTTTAAACTTCAGTCAGAATCGTCTATGTTAAGGGAGCTAGCTATATGAAAATTAATTCATAGGTACTATCCTATATCAAGCGGGGAGTAAACCTAGCGAAGTAAGAATGGGACAATGTTATAAACTGATATTAACTACCCGTTCTTATATTACCCTTACGACACGAGAAGTACAGAAGGTAAAAGACGGTATTCTTAAGGTGTTTCACCCAGCGTCCTTAAATCAAGAATTGTATGCGTCAATACCAGCCTAAACCAATCCCCTATATATACTGAACTATTAAACTGCCCGATTATATAGGTACCTAGATATATTTAACACATATAATACCTAAGAAATAACTTATTATATTTGTTATTTATGATTGATGAATCTACTGTAAACTGTGGGATTAAAATCTCGTAAAAAGGCTATTGTTATAGTCTTATCGTTTGTGTCTATACTTAACACGTCAGCAACCATCTATTTACTTTCTCTCAATATTAGTAGCAATTTAGGTACCTACCATTGAAGGAATCAGGGTGCAGCTACAATTTTATTTTGTACGTATTGTGAGATGAGGAAAAGAGCAGTTCTGACAGTAATTCGGTTGCTACCCTTTCCGGAGGCTATTGCCATAGCCGTTACTTTACCCCTGTGCGATAGCTTTCAATAACCTTTCACACGAGTAGAAATAAACAAGATGAATATTTAAAATTATATTATATACGAGGTAAAAACATAGTCGCTTACAGCGTTTCTTAAACATTACGTTTCCTCCCTATTTCATAAGAGACATTAGAAACTAAAATACATTAAAATACAAAGCAGCAAGAAAAATAAAATCTGGCAAAACCTAGTTCTCAAAGATCTGGCCCTGACGAAATCTGACCTGAAGACCGAGTTCCCGCTGAGTTCTACGAAAAGACCGGGCACTAGTAGGGTTTTCTATCCCTTCAATTCCGCAACTATCAGGCCGAGACCAATTTGACCAAACGAGCTTTGGATTGGGGGTGAGGAGAAGTATATGAAAAGTATATTATAACTGCCCCTATTACACGCAGCCGCTCCCAAGCCAGGCATTGCTGCCTGGTAGGCTGCGGTATTCTGGCTTACCAAGGTACCTGCGAGTTGCAGGCGACAACCCCTATGGCTATTATAACTAGACATACCTACGTGTATCCTTAATGGTATACCTATGAGCATGAACACTAAGCTCTGTAGACTTGAGATAATATCCCACCTGTATATTGCCCCTTACTGAACTTACCGGATTCGGCCAAACAAAAGAGTTTCGTAGCGTTTAACTACTACAAACAGACTTAAACTCTCTCGCTCATAAACCATACACTACGTAAACGCATCATGTGAACTTATAACTATCGTGGGTTAGGGTTGATACATGTCGAGTAAGTGTAGTCAAGTAGGTGGATAAAAGTTCCCTGAGTATATGTCTCCAGGAGAAATTGAATACTACTAAGCTCTCGACAGGACTACCGATTCGTAGCATAGCAGCTGCACAATATAAACCGCAAGGATTTACCGCTGTTAGTATAAGTAATAGAAGCTTCATAAAATGAATGTAATAACTTGTAAAAAACCTTTACTTATCTTAGGTACCTAGACACCTGTGAAAAGACCAGTTTCCTCGTTACGATCATGTCAATTCGGATATATACTATGCAAGGGACTTAAAGCCCACTAGGGCTCGAAGACGTCAAACATAAATTTGTATTTTCTATACGTAAGTAATTTAGTCACAACATATGAGGATGATCTTGGATGTGATATACTGTTCATAACTAATTTGGAAAGGGAAAGGTATGGCTTAAAGCGACGATGTTCTCAAGACAGATGATCAATGTGCTCTTTTTCGAAGGATCTAGATAAGGAAATATAGGTACACACTTTGGCATTTTAGAAAGAACTTCGACTTCACCGCTGCATACACCAGGTAGCTAAAGGACCACGGCCAGCCGCATAAAACAAGTAACACACATATTTTCAGACAGGGCCTGATTCCCCTTTCTTACCTATCCTCCTCCCGTCCCCCTTCCTAAACAGGAACGTATGACTCCTTTCGGGGACCACTTCGGGATGACCCATCCCCCCAATGGCTACCTGCAGTTCGGTCGCCGTCACGATAAGATAAGACGCCTAGGAATCTTTCTCCGCGCCTCGACGCAAAGGGGAAAGACTCGTGAAGGGCGTCGAAAGAAGCTACCTAGGTAAACCAAACCGACCGACGCCACAATCCGCAAGGAGCGATGGCGATCAAACTTTTCTGCCCTAACCAGCAACGCCCCGGCCGAGGGAACGTCAGACCGGCTCCGCAGCCGGCAATGAAACAGCTGATCTTCTGCAGGTCCTAGAGCGGGAGCGTCCCGTAAGATGACACATGTGACGAACCTGCATCTCCCCTATCTCCCATTTAATGGATGCATGCAAGATGAAACCTGCATGCATATTGCACAACGACCTAGATTGTACTTCGTAAGCTTTACTTAAAGGAGGACATGGGTGGGGGTTCTTTTAGAGATGGTTTCATATCCCAAGCCAATGAACACCTCGTCGGGTTGGCTATGTCTTGGGTTAGGCCTACACCGAGTGGAGTGGAGATGACGGGCTTAGGAAAAGAATTGGAAGGGTGGCCGAATGTTCCGCGTAAGACCAACGCCGTGGTAGCAGAACTGGTTGGTCAAAGAACTTCCCTGCGTTCATGTAGGCGGAAATGGGGAGGGGGTCTCGACTACTGACCGTTATGGCGTTTGCATGTATTCGGGGATGAGCTATGCGGGTAGCTGCATTGGTGGCATTTCTTTTCTCTAGGATGGGAAATTTTTGTCGGTTCTCAAATGTGAGTGATGACCTGTCGGGATCGATGCCGGTGACGAAACCGTGTTTTACTGTAGATCTTAAAACCTGCAGGGAAGCACAACCGCAGGTCCAGCCGTTCAAGTTCAGCTCCTGCGGAAGATTCGCTGATGCGACGTCAGGACTCCCTCAGCCTCTTCTTTCCCATAGTCTGGGATAGGGTAGTACTGGGTTCGCAACAGCCCAGCCCTACATGGACTACATGGATCCCCTTTGGCTTCTCTAGCGTCTTAGGACTTAGAAGGCGGCCTCGGCGTCGTCGGGCCCGACTGTCTGGTAGGATACGGTGGATGACAATGTCGAAGTCGGTTGATGAGACATGACCAGGGGTCCTTGGATGTCGTACAAATATATTCAAGCCCCTAGACCCGAACCCCTTCAATGTCTTTAGAAATGAGTAGGTACCTACCTAATAAACAAGCTGCTTGTTTGCTGAGATTGTTTCAGCGCTTCAGCTGCAAACACTGCAAGGGCCCATCCATGCCTCTCTCTGTGTTACGCGATTGGACACAGACACAGAAGGAAAAGAGCGAAAAAAAAGAGTATACCGTGGTAATATTAAAATCAAGGGTAATTTGATAAGAATCCACCCGTCCGATGTTGTATTGGAACCCTTGTCGCTCGATCTGCACGTATCGTAAATCCTTGTCTAAATCAGACAGGGTGCGAGTCTAACAAAAAGTGACACATCATAAAATTGAAGCTTCGCCGAATCGCAGCGCGGTGCGTCTTGCATGTTTGCAGTTGCAGTTGAGCCTTAGTTAACCCGTCCATGGAACGGTTGAAATTGGAAGGGTAGCACGGTGCGCCTATCAGATGAGGCAGATTGCAGAGCCACGACCAAGGATTCCATGGTGTCGGGTCCGATCATATCAATGGCTGTCGTGACTGTCTTACAAAGACGCCCACTGGCCCATCGCCCAAGGAAGACGGCAGCGAATTGATCTTCGTAGGCTACAGGCTACCTGTCAGAAACACGTCCAGCTGAATCGGAATACTTCCGAGATCGACTTGCATCATCGCGGCTGCTGCGACCGACCAATCAATATTCGCACCTCGCCGTAAATGGTAATCCTTCAGAGTTCTTTAAGCTTCCAGGCTTTTCCTTGCCACTCTTTGGTACTAATTTATTCCTAATTGATATCTGTCTTTCTTATACATAAGAGATGCGTGCAGTTTATGAGGGATATATTAAACCCGAAGTGGTTCGAGATGTTGCAGCGTAAAGAGATTAAAGAATCTATATCGATATACGCAAGGGACGGCGAGCCGAAATTTAATCAATATAATACACATTGGATATCCACAGGAAATGGGTCAGTAAGACAGGTACCAATTCCTCAATGGTTCTACCAATATGTTCCTTTGGTTGGGAATAGATGACAACAGGAGAGTATATAGTAGAAAGTGACAAGTGATTGAAAAGAAAAGAAGAGCTCTTGAATGAATCAGCGCACCAAATCTTAAATCATCAAACCTTGGCCTATTTTTCTGTAACTACCTTACCTAAGGTACTGTAGGAAGGAGCAATGATAATGAGGGGCATATATAAGATTTCCACCACTTAAAGTGGAGTAGTAGAATCTTTACCAATACAACATTCTACCTCCTAATATTTCAGTACCTAACTGAAGTTTATTTTATGTAACTAACTAAGTTGTATAACTCCATGTTCAAACGGAAATCGTAGAGTCGCCTATTGTTTTATTGAGATCACGCATTTAATAATATATAACTAGGCAATTATATACATATATTTAAACATGGATGATGTTGCTAAACTGGTATGATACCTCTATGGCATCAACCGACATGTGTAAAGCGAATAATCCATATTAATGAAACTAAGCGAACAAGCTCGCGAGAGCAGTAGATGCCTTTCTATTCTATACCTGCTTTTGACCATTCCTACACTGGCGCCGGTTTCCAAGGGTATCCGAAAACAACTTCATATAGTCGTACACCTCCGCTCTAATGAGCCCATATCCCCATATTTTTTCTCCGTTTCTGCCATTTGTCGTCCCATCGCATATCTCTCATTACAGCCGTAACATATATCCCCTCATTTTAGAAGTCCTGAATACTTCCACATATCCCCAGCTCGATAGATTACCACTCTAGCAGAACGGGTCTATATTTCGTAACCAATCCAGGTATGCATGTCGCCTCATAAAGTTAGGCCAGCATGCAACTAAATGCTACGTCGTAATTCGTCTAACTTCCGGGTCAATCATCGTCATCCGTACCGGCGCGAGATACGGACCGATGACGTTTCCGTGCCGTCAGTGGAATCGATGGGTATCACAACCTGCTATGCAAATAATCGCCGTGACCGAATGGAACGCCCCGTATATATTTCAAATCATAACCGATCCACATTCCCCGGCACTGCCCCGCCACGAATCCTATCCCTGTTGAAGCACGTAATCACTATCGAGAAGTGCGATGACTACGACGGCCCGCTCCGCCGGGATTCGCGGCGGAGGAACTAGAAGGTTCGGCCTCTTCTTCGTCTTCATAAAGATCGAGGCAGTCCTCGATGACTAGTCCAGCTAGTTAGTAAACTGAGAATACGCACTGCGCACGATATCACCACCGGGTAGGAACGTACTAGCAACGATAGACTCTTCCCAGACCCCATATTCGTAGTCTACTAGACCGTGCCGATCGATCCCGTCGCAAAGCCTCACGATCTCTTTCCCCATCTTTCTCAATCCATCTTCGCTAATCAGCGTCTGGCCTCGTTGAGGCGGCGCGCCAGACTCCATCATATCCTTTTGCCTTTGGAATAATGAGAGCCACGCATGGTTAAAATCCTGCCACATTTTGATACGGTCTCTGTAAAGATTTTCATCGTCCGCTGCGAGGCCTTCAACAGTTAAATTCACGAACGTCATCGCGCTATTCGATAAATTGACTCACCTAGTTCCACAACCTTGGAGAGCAGCCATTCGGAAATGTTCAAGAGTGACTCGCTTGCAGCTTGTAGCACCCCGTTACGAATGTTGGTGAAAACCTCCCCCAAAGCAGTTTGGTATCGCGCATAGGCCTCGCTCATCTCTGCCGTCTGCGAGTAGTCGGGCTCCTCTACAGCCTGCTCGGGCGTGCTCGTTTGTGCCATGCCGCTCATTGGCGCTATCCCACTTGGATAGTTCTGGAGCATTGCACGTTGGGCAACTGGACTCTGCTGATATACTGCTGCTGATGTACTTGAAGAACCGGCATGTGACTGTAAACTAGTTGCTGCGGCCGCGTTGGTCGGTTCGCTCGGGAAATAGGGGTTGGACACGTCCGTTTGTATCATCTGCAGTGCTGCAGGCTGCCGTGACGGGAACTGTTGACTCGTATCGTAGACGGCACTTTGCGCGCTCGCTTGCGGCACGTTGTACATCATGGACGGATTGTACGTACTAAAGCTCTGTGTTTGTCGAGCGTCTTGTCCGTATTCAGACTGGTATGGCATTGTATTCTGCTGCATGGCGGTGGAGAATGCTGCTGCCGGCTCTTGATAATATCCACTGTAGCTAGCCGTGCCTGCTATACCTCTAGATGCTGCAGGCGATGTATTGAGAGGCGCGGGCCGATACCTGTCAGACCCGCTTGCGCCGTACGACCGTCCCTGTGCATTGGGA
Organism: Daldinia loculata; assembly: GCF_022478755.1. Lineage (NCBI taxonomy): Eukaryota > Fungi > Ascomycota > Sordariomycetes > Xylariales > Hypoxylaceae > Daldinia > Daldinia loculata. The sequence goes on from NW_026054897.1 coordinate 91,268, forward strand.
TCATGAATTGGGTACCTAGTATTAGAAGGGGCATTGACGGGCGGTTCGTTCGGCCTCCTCCGCCGCCCGTGATCGTCCATACCACGGGAGACGGGTCGCAAGACGCTCTAAGAGGCGAGTCTAACCGATGCGCCTCCGGCAACGGAGCTATAAGTCAGAAAAGAAGGGCCACTTTGGTTCGCTTAGGCCGTGGTACAGCCGGCCCGTTAGAATCTTCCGAGAACCTCACCGCGTGCAAGTAGCGCGTGCGATAGGATCCGAAATATACGCTATTAGTAGAAATCGACCGAGAGTAGTTTGTTGCGGTAGTAATAGAATACGCGGGGTCGGATAAAATTCTCACTTCAGGCTCCTAGGCAGGGAACGGGTCTGACCACAGTAGGAAGAAAGGCTGCCCTAAGCTACGAGGCTTTCTCCTGACTTTTTTTTCGGACGAAAACCCTAACGTGAGAGGCTAGTGAGTAGCGATATATATGATCTAGGCATGAAACGACGCGTTTTCCGGGAATGCGTCTCGAAGCGTTGCGTTTAATGGATGGAATACGACAGGACGAAAAGTTAGATCTTGCCAGGGAAGACTGGCTATGTATGAGATGCCGAAAGTTTGAATGCTGAAAAGTCTTCTTGATGCAAACACCGCCCGAGCATATGTCGGGTACCCCCAACCTAGGCCCTTACTGGGATGACGATGCCTCCGAGGTCCCAGATTTTTGAGTTCGTCCTTACCTAGTAGATGCCGACTATGTAGGAACTTGGGATGGATTTTTCCACAAAAATCCCGAGTAGGTTAGGGGAGGTTATTTGACTTGCCAGTTATCGTCACTACGCCTACCGGGAGGATCCCAGTATTTTTTGTAACTAACTTCTAAACCGACAAATAGTGACCTTGCCCAGCCCAATCGACTAGCAAGCCACACCAGGACCGGGGAGTAATACCTCAAATTCTTCAGCGGTCTTGAAAGATACCAGGTTGGATATCAACTTCGCCCGGGCGTAACTGAGATTTTTGGTTAGCTAACTCTCTCCGAGCCGCGAGTAGACAGCTTTAGAGTAGCTCGAGGCTAAGTCGAGATAAAGTAAGATTGGTCTTGGTCTGGGCAATTAAAGAGATAAACCAATGGGTAAGTAATATTGTAATGAGGTCGTACGTAGATCTTTAAGGTAGGTATGGCAAGGGTGGCCAGTAACAAGAAAAGGGTCTAGGTATGCCCGAATAATGGTGTATGCTGGTGTAAGTGAGAATAGAGTTGCTGACACCGGAGGATTTTAAAGGTGGCCGGGGATTTTCTACAGAGGTAGTAGGCACTATGCGGTGCAGTGCAAATGGGCAGCAAGCACGCAGCAAGCAGCAAGCAGATAGCAAGATAACAAGATTTTTTTCTTAGAACAGTAAGGAACTGACTGGTTAGCCGGTAGGTACTTGCCTCATGATATATTATTAGGTGGATGTCGAGGAGTAAGGTCAAGAGGAGCCGGTAGTAGGAGGGAGTGGAGACCCAATTAGACTCTAGAGTAGACAGAATGCAGAATGAGAAGTTCGAATCCCTTTTTCGCATGCACCCCATCAAAGCTGTGGGTATGTAATACATGAGATCAGACGACGGCCTTCCAATGAAAAACGGAATAGGGACGAGTTTTAACTAGATTCTCCAAAACACATTAACGACCACCAACGCCTTAACTCGCGCCGTGCGTAAAAGTACCTGGGGCTTGCCTGGCCCTGGGCTTGCTAGGCAGGGCTTGTCTGGTTGCGACAGGGTCAACAAGATCTACGCAGTGCGCACAGATAATCGAGAGCGGGTCCGAATGAGTCCCCTTACCGATACCCCAAGGGTGTGCCTCTACGAGACATGACTGGTGATCTGTCCAATACCCTACCGGACTAAGCCTGGCCCTGCCTGAAGCTGATAGGTACCTAGATAGATACCTTAGTGGGAGGGTGAAAAGAGTGCAGAGCCGGAGAATAGACTTAGGTATTGGGTGGTACGGGGTAAGGTATATTGGCCAGGGGCATATAAGACAAACCCTTTTCCAGCCTCAACATAGATCTTTGACTCGAAGGGTGTCACGGGTCACCGCGCATGTTCCTGGCGCAGATCAGCCTATCAGAAAACGGCCGCCAGATCTTAGGGCTCGTTTGTACGATAGTGCCTGGTTTGTACGAAACGAAGTTGATATGGACATTAGGTACTGTATAGGTAGACATTTCCCCCCCTAACAAACATCAGCCTTTGTTACGTGCTAAGAGATATGATTGCCCAAGTGCCGTGTTGTAGCGAACGATTTAGGTAGATAAGAAAGGGTAATTAAGATGGATTGGGTGAAGATGAAGGGGGATAAATATTTGATTGCCTACCGAATAAAGGACTTGGTAGGTTAGTTAGAGGTGACACACAATGAGGTTTTGCTTTTCCCATTTGTGCGCCGAGTTTTCTGTTGTGTGGCTGATGCTGATTGAGAGATAATTCCTTATTCTGCACGGATCGGTCATTTTAGAACCTACCGTGAAGCAAGTATTTATCATTCATCATCGTGTCATGCGAAGACAATTGTAACGGTAGCTGTCTTTTGCTGCGTTTTCTTATGACATATTAATTCAGTTTGTGTGTTTAATAAGAACATTGAATGATGAGATAAACACGAGGAAGCACGAGGAAACGTATACGATCTAATACATTTCAAACACAATTCCATACCTCTAGAAATATATATACTTGATTAATGTACTAGTATTAGGTAATTTGGCCACATCTATGTAAGCAGACATCATACAACAATTGTCCCCAATTATAAGGTAAGATCTAGGAAGGAAGGAGACGCCGTATGCATGCAGATGCTGGGAATATGAGACCCGGTGCTTTCCGATTTCAGTATGCGTACCTACCTCAATTATACTTCCTGCCTTCTGTCATTTCATGTCTTATACATTTTGATCATTTCGATACTAGCCTTGGCCCCCATCCCCCAAACTTTCTGTCAGGTTGCGAACGGCTCGTCTACCGCTAGGTTTTTAAGACATCAATTTCCAAAATAACCCATATTTTTTACACGCCCTAACTAAATTAGAATTTGATACGATATCCATTCTATTGGTATGCTCGGCATATTTAGTCAAAGATCTAGAAGGCGCCACTAAAGGGTCTAAATTATCTGTTATGAGCTTGTGATGGGAGCTGATTCAATTCCCCGGGGAAAAGAAGCCGGGGAGTCTGAGTCGGACCACACACCCAAATAGACTAAGAGGCCGACAGAAGAATATTTCTTTCTGAGTAATTGTCTCGATACCGTCGACTATTAGTATTGGCCGATATCAAAACGAAGTATGAGACTATACAATCGGCCTTAGCGATGAATTGGCTAAATATTTAGGTGGCCGACGTATACGTTCCTAACCTGGCCTGCCTACTGCCTACAGCTCCCATTGCAATCTAACTACAAATCAATTGATGCTTGACCCTTTGCTAGACCGTCTCGTGGTGGTTCGATCATGCTCACCACATGAGTGGCTAGCAGATTATTGATGTCTACGAATCTTTACAATTAAGGACCGAGGTAGACCAACATTGTCTACAAAGTGCATATTTTAGGAGTAGGTACTTCCATTCTTGCCTGGTATGTGCTGAGAATAGGGCACGGCAGTACGGGGTACCTATTAGGCCGCAAGGAGGCCTTCCAGCAAGAAATGGCGGATATCTGGTCGTTTAAATAAGATCCTTGAACCTTGTTGGAGACAGGGGCGTTGGGATGTCGTCAAGAACGACAAGGGTACGTCTGACATTGTCCCGGAGTCAGCCGGGGTGTTACATCAACCCAATCCGCTGTCATCAATTCTCAGATCTCTTTTACTCAATATTAACCACGTATTTCCTGGTAAGCATGTTAACGGCTAAGTTTATTATAGCATATATTACACGTATTATAGTAGAGACACTAATAATAACACTAACATGCTAAGGTTGCGGTAGTCATTGGTATGCGGATAGCTCGTCGAGAAGCCTCTAGCTTAGAGCTTGAGCGAACAGTTCGGCAGTCGCCTCGGCGGGATACTGGTCGGTCGTGCTAACACATACCTAACGCATGCGCAAGACGACCTAGATACTTGATATCATGTGCCTACCTCTATGTAGGTCGGTGTATCACTAAAATAAATGATAGGTACGGGATATTTGTGAGCTAGAATCCCCCGCATGTAATACATACATGAGGCAGATGATAGGCCTAGCTCGAGGTATGAAATTGATTCTTCTTTAGTGTACTATGTACAAGAAATCACCCCATTTTTATGGGTTTTGTTGACTACCTAGCGCAGGTCCCCGAGATTTCGAAAAGAATAGAAATTGGGCGCTGGAGGACCCACATGAGCTTTGGTCCCTATACGATAGGTACCTACCAGCCTACGTAGTAGAGCTTCTCTAATGGATCGCCATAGTCGTCATGGCTTGCTATGTACGTGGTCCCTTGCTAAATCTCAGGAGGTAGTAAGTACGGTGTGGCTTCGCAGAGATACGTTTAGATGCTGTTGATACATCGGCGTCACCGACTCTCCTATAACAACAAATTAACCCTATGTTCGCTAGCTGCTTCTCCAACTAGACGATCTGCAGTATACTGTACCAGTTTTTCCCAGACTTGGCATATTTCGAGGTTAGTCAACGTGGTTAGGTCGGTTTAGGTGGCCGGCAATATCTCTTTCAATGCCGGATCGTCTAAGTAAAGCCTAAATTGCGCGACATAAGTGCGTACAAATAGGGCATCGGAACAGGAAAGATCGGCAATATAAAGTGACCAACGTTACAGTATTGGATGCTGTGTGGTTTGTCACTCTCAGCCTCATCCGGACCAAATGAGGCTTGCACCGTTTCTCCGCAGAAACACCACTTCTCGTATTGGGTTACAGCTAGAGTCAGGTCACGCTGATTCACGTTTATCTTGGTTCAATAACTAGACACGTAGTCGGATGGCTAAGATGTGTCACGTTTATTAATACGGGATCGGTCAAATCTAGAGTCAAATTTCTGTGAGATGACCAGCATATACTGTAGATGTCTTAGGTAACCATTAACTTATAGCCTTAATTTATTACTCGCCTCGTTGCGAATACGTAAGTCACTAGCAGAGGATCCAAGATCTCAGCTCATGTCTTTTAACTAACGTAGGTGGCGTACAGCTATATACTCAAAAATCAACCATGACCTTAATCTATATCTCCTAAATAGCTTTCCTACAAGGTAGGCAGATCACTCCCTTCTAGAAGGATTCCGCGTCTGCTATTGTCTGAAGCTAGTCGATATTCGGCATAGTCGCTCTTTTCGGTTTCTGGAAGGAATATTACTTAATGCTTATGCTATATGAGATGCTTGATATGTTGTCTGTGCTTGATATCTACTGCGTAAGCACCGCGCTTTTAAAAAATGGTGACGGTGCCACGCGTCTTTGCGCCTAGAGTTTTGTTTTAGCTTCTAGAAATACCTCACGAGCTATACTACCGGTATGTTGATTTCAGGGCTATTTTCATTTAGTTGGATTTGAAGTTTCATTGATCACCGTCGTTGTATTACGCGGAGTCTAAACACGACATAACGCCGATCCTACAGCCACCCGTCATACATGATATAACACAACCCGAATAGCCGGTTACTCGACTCGTGTTTAGTATAATCAGCGTCTCTGCACTCTGATTGGTCAACTAATATAAGTAAGGGGGGCCGCGTTGGCGAGGCTCATTTACGAAGTAGCCTTAAGATCAACTTCGATCTAAATGGCGAGCGAATCACAAGCCGTCTCAGTCTTAGCTGTTACTGTTGTTGGCATCTCATATACATTCCACATACGAAGCAGATACATAATGATACAGTAACCCTTGTACACATAGTCCGCTATTTGGGTAATATGGACCACGATGTAGCCTAGACTCGTGCCAGTAAGGCTGATAGGTATTCGTCTGCTCGAAGGTCCCGCAGAAAAGCGATCCACGAGTCCCACTGCCAAATACCATATCTGACTTGTTCTATCGCTTGACCCAGGCGGGCATCTTTCTCGCCTTGACATGACCAGCCTTCTTCCTTTCGACTTTCCTCGGGTCACGAGTGAGACAACCGGCTTGATGGACCATATTAGAAAGGTACTAGGCCAAAATTTGTATGGATTTTGTTTCGACTTACCTTTTTTAAGGGGCGTCTTCAATGCCGGTTCGTGAACGGCCAAGGCCTTGGAAACAGCCATTGCAAGCGCTTCGGCCTGTCCAGTAGTTCCACCACCCTCTACAAGAGCCCAGACATTGTACTTGTCTATTCTGTCCATTACCTTTAGTCCCCAGAGTGCGCTTTCTCGGTCGTGGACTCTTCCAAATGCATCATTAAGGGTCTTTCCGTTAATGAGAACTTCCCCTGTTCCCTGTACAAGCCATGCTCGCGCAACTGAAGATTTCCTCCTCCCAACACCATGCGACCTGCCAAACCTATCGATCGGAATGGGTTTCGCTCGATTGAGATAGAAGTTGATGTCTCGTTTGAACGGTCGGAGACCCTGCTGGACCTCCTCTGGCATTAAATCGGGGTGAATTTGATTTAACCTCTTGGCCAGCCCAATGCAGGCTGCGTAATCTCTTGCTTTCACTGCTTCACCAACTGCCAAACGGTACTGCTCCTTTGTCTTCCATGCCACCCGCGGCGCTTGGCCAGGAGGGAGAAAAGGAAGTCGCCCGTATTTCCGTGCGAGGTCCTGAATGAGGACGAAACTATCGTTGAATTGCGTATGCCGCGAGAAGTAGGAAGGTGATAGCGGCATAGGACGAACATGCGCTACTTGCAGTTCGGCTGCATCAGGGCTTTGTGCCAGAGCCGCCTCTAGTCGGCTAAATGGATCGTCTTGGCGGACCGTAGTCGTTGTGAATGTTCGGTGTGTTTCCGAGCTCATACAAGCTTTTATAGATGCTGAGAGACTCGGTTGTCGGGTCGCTGTCGCCCGGAGATCTCTAAGACAGCGAAGGCCATATCTTAGAGAGGACATTGTACCTATCGTATCCTCGTCATGGCCTTGCGCCTACTAAATCGATCGATCAATAGGCTGGAATGTTGGGCGTATTATAGGTGTGATACGCTGATGGGGACTTGGTTGCATCAATTGAAGCACTTTTTCAAATGCAAAGCCGGGCCAAATTCAATTGGACGGTGTATTAGATATTCCGATTACCGCCCGCTTGATAGCGTGAGAAGGCGGGGTCCGAACCTCCAATTGAAATTGTTTCTAAAAGTGGGGTGGTTAGTGCCTGATGGAATTTTGAATTAAGCCAGAGCGAAATTGCCCCGCCTCCTACTTTTTCGAGAGTAGAAAAAAAAATCTGTGACTCCCAAGTCAACTTTCAACCTTCCCCTCCTCTCATCTTCTACTCGACAAGCACCAGATCCCAAAATCACCATGGCGCCATTCGGAAAGATCTTTACCAAGGAGGTAGGTAGCAATAACTAAAATTGTCTTCTCTTATTTTTCTGCGCAAATGCTGACATTTATCCGTTTCGCAGCTCAACCCCCGCTCTACCGCGATCCTCGCGGTTGCGAAGGCCAATGGGTTGGACCTAGACATCGTTGAGGCCGACACAGTCAACCCGTCTCCTGAGTTCCTCAAGGCAAACCCCCTTGCCAAGATCCCTACCTTCGTTGGCAGCGATGGCTACACCTTGACCGAGTCTATGGCCATTGCCATCTACAGTATGTACTTGATACTTTCTAGATTGAATTCATATTTCCAACACCTCTACCAATGGCATCAAATGATGACCTAGACATTATTCTAACAGTTATCCCTATCTGAAAATTTCTGTTGATCATGGTTCTACTTTCTGATTATATCGCCTTTTATTCACTGCTTATTCACGCTTAAAATGAAGTGGGAAGTTACTAATTTCTCATTGTTCAGTCACCTCTCAGAACGAGAAGACCACCCTCCTTGGCAAGACTAAGCAAGAGTAAGTCATTGTCTTGTAGTGATATCTAAAGGATCACGTACTAACATCGTATAGCTACGCTTCCATTCTGAAGTGGACGTCATACTTCAACACCGAGGTTCTTCCCAAGCTTGCTGCTTGGTACCGCCCTCTTTTGGGCTTTGAGCCCTACAACAAGAAGGGTGTTGAAGATGCCGCCAAGAACTCGGAGAAGGTCATCTCCGTTGTCGAAGAGCACCTTCTTCACAACACCTACCTTGTTGGCGAGCGCATCACCCTTGCTGATCTGTTCGCTGCTGGTATCATCTCGCGTGGCTTCCAGTACTTCTTCGACAAGAAGTGGCGCTCTGAGCACCCCAACGTCACTCGATGGTACGAGACTGTCTACAACCAGCCCATCTACGCCGATGTCTCCAAGCCTCTTGAGCTTCTTGACGCTCCCAAGTTAACCAACGTCGCTCCCAAGAAGACTGAGCAGGCCAAGCCCAAGGCTCCCAAGGCTGCCCCTAAGCCCGCAGAGGAAGAGGAGCCCGCACCTGCTCCCAAGCCTAAGCACCCTCTTGAGGCGCTTCCGCGATCAGAGTTCGCTCTTGACGACTTCAAGCGCTTCTACTCGAACAACGACGAGGATGTTTCCCTGAAGTGGTTCTGGGAGAACGTCCCTTTCACCGACTACTCCATCTGGAAGGTCAAGTACAAGTACAACGATGAGTTGACTTTGACTTTCATGTCCAACAACCTGATTGGTGGATTCAACACCCGTCTTGAGGCCTCTCGCAAGTACCTCTTCGGCTGTGCCTCCGTGTACGGCGAGAACAACGACTCGGTCATCGAGGGTGCCTTTGTCATCCGAGGTGATGACTACCTCCCTGTCTTTGACGTCGCTCCCGACTACGAGAGCTACGAGTTCACCAAGCTGGACCCCACCAACCCTGAGGACAAGGCCTTCGTCGAATCCATGTGGACATGGGACAAGCCTGTCGTTCACAACGACAAGGAGTACAAGCACGCCTCTGGCAAGGTCTTCAAATAAGCTAATGTCGCATTGTTATGAGGATGGATGGTTATGAGCTAACGAGTTTATGCAAAGGGGGGCCGGCTTAGGGATAGGGACAATGAATACCAGACCCAAAGAGGTTAAACTTATAAGTAGCAACAGGTTTCTTTGTAGTACCTGAATTATGCTAGTCGTCAAACCATTCTATGTCTTTCGAAGTGTCGTGCATGTCCTAAGTTTTGTAAAGAAGCGGGGAAATTGAACGCTTATTTTTAGTAACTGGACAAAGGAATTCAGCTAGCTAGCTAACATATTCGCAAGAAAGAGATGCACATTCATTGAAAGAGCCCTCGTGACTTATCTAGTAAGTCGCCTATACTATGGCTACTATATAACTTCAGGTCAGTTCACCTTGCTCAGACTATTTATCCACAAGCTACAACATCCATTCCCAACCTACAACATCCGAATCAAATTCCTTGAAATCTTACGGTCTACACTTTACTAGTTTATATTATCGCGATTAAAGATTCCATAATTATGAAGGGCGCTCCAAGAACTCATCACACCCGAAACCGGGACGAAGTCGGCCTCATACTCACTAGTCCCGACAGTCAGCCTACATTATGCTCTGTCATGTAAAATGACGACCTTTTATAAGGACAGCGTATGTGTATATAAAATAGAGCCAGAATTTATAAGAATAAAAGGGGGGAAGATTAAGTATTGAGAAATAAGTACGAGTAATGATGGAGGGGGGCTAGTTAGGACTGGCCTACAGGGAAACGGCTCTTAATGGGCTGGTTATGGTATCAGGTAACGAGTAACGAATTTACGGTTTTGTATTATGTCATATAATTGATTATACGGGTAATACTTGGGACACTTGCATGGAAACTTACGGGCTATTTACCTAGGTATCTATATATTCTACGCGTCTTCCCTTGCGTTGTTATGTTAGCTTGCTCATATGATGTGATATATACAAAATGCCAAAACTGCGATATGAATACTTTACAGATGTCTATCAAGACTCTGCTCTCGTCCATGGATGAGCTAGATTAGATTAATACCTATCAACAAGCTTAACGTCTAACAAAAAGCAACTTTGAACTCTTTGCCCCTTTCACTGCATTTCTAGCCAGAATCCACCTAACCCAGTGAATTACACTATACGCAGGGTTTGGAAACCCCAGGCCCTCATACGGTGTTCTCGTTACCTCGCTTAAGGTCCGTATACCGGGAGCCCAGAGTATCAATATATGTCCCAATGGCAACTGCTACTTCCACGTACGACCATAGGATCTGGAAAATTCGGGATCCCGTCCGCTCTCCCCTAGACAAGCCGGATACCGCCGGACTAGTAGTTGGGTCGGTGACGACCAGCGAATCCCTGGTGTTGTACGTTTATTTTATTTTTTATTTTTTTTTTATTCTTTTTAAGGAGGCTTTCTTCTTCTTCTTTTCTCTAGTATATTGATCTTGGGTTTGCCATTTTCTTGATTTTTTATTTGGCGTTGGTATTGCTGTTGCGTTTCTAGAGAGCTGTGTTAGGGGATAAGTGGGTTAGGGGTAGATTCAGGGGTATATTTACTAAGATTGGATATGTGAGAGGAGCACAGCGCCCTCGGAAGAGGATAGAAGGCCAGGCGTTAATAGTTCAATTTAAATATCCTGACATTTACTCTATGTATGACACCAATCAAGGGTTCTCTCTGATAAGCTGGCCTTATTAACCCCTACTTAGTTATGTTACACTTGGCTGCTTTACTCAGGGCTATTCCGGTGCTATTTGGAGTATGATTAGGGAACATGCTATACTTTTAGAGTATAAACCTCCTTAACGTAGCTTTACATCTCACAGGCTGCAAAAGAGCCACAAACCACTCCCCGTGTTTCTCTACAACCCCTTAATCACTACGCCTGTACGGGGTATTTTAGTACCTTACTATTGGCCTCTTCAACGTATTAAGTAAGTTTTGATCAAGGATAACTTAGCTACCAGCTATCTAACTAACAGAAATCGGCTCTATGAATCCCTCCAGATTCTCTATGTAGGAACTGACGAGATCACCGAAGGATTCTACTTAAATACAATGGTTTTCCTCCGTATCGAGTGGCAACCCTGGATACATGGCCTGCGCAGGTATGTTGCAGAACTATACCACCTTTGCGACGAAACGCTCAATGTATATTACTCGGAAGTAAATCCATCATAAATGTCTGGGTTAGGGCGCGCTAAGATACCTTCTACCCACACACCGCTCGTCGACTTCAACGCTAACGAGCTGTCGTCTACCTCGCACATGAGATCGCTACAAACCTTGCGTTCAACATAAACGTCCTCAGAATGAATATTTGTGATGTCCATACGGATTATAGTAGTAGGAAGATGTTCTTGCTCATGTCGCTTATAGTAGTACACTGACGCGCCTTCCAAGGAAAACTCCACGAAAAACAATCGGATGGCACTACTTGGCGAACCAATATGTCTCACTGGCCATACAAAGTCGACTGACTCCCTCACGATATCGATGCCCCTTTCTTCTGCAAGTGTGGGTCGTGGGAATGGGTTGTCATCAGGGAAGTCTGGCCAGCTCGGTAAGACGCTGGTATAGACTACGAGAAACAGATATTGTAAATTAATAAGCTTATCCTTGATGCACCGGACAGTCTGCATCCATTGGCTAAAATCGGGATAGTATGGATGGATCTGTAGTGAGCGAAGATTGTGTAATAAATGGCCGGAGATGAAGCTGGTAAAAAATTTGGTTGTATCTCTTCCAAGTTCGGATAACGTGTAGCGATCGTAATTTATAGCGAGGTGATTCATGGAGAAGAATACACTCTGTGCGGCTGCATAAAATTCCTTACTGACTAGGAACAATGGTGTCGGAGGCTGCCAACAACGGCAATGTGGTGAGTAAGAGGCATGTCGTACACTGCAAAAGCAACCCGTAATGCAAGCATATTCGCCCTCTACTTTTCTCCCACAAGTCCGAAACTGGCAGGCATAATGGGTACAGTAGCTACACTTCCGATGCGGGCATAATATTCGGCACTGATCTCCATCACCAATACATGCTCTGTGGGCATTAGGGTGGCATGTATGAAACGGAGGCTCGTGCGGTGCTTCACAATAATAGGTTTTGAGATAGTACTTATGAGGCGAGATCCGTAGGACATGGCTTAAAGGCGTAACTAGATCGGTATACTCTAATATCTCTAGCTGAATCTCCAGTGGGAGCCGTAGAAAATGAAGGCTCTCTGGTGGCTGCTTGAGTGGCCGCTGTCCTAGGGCGTGTAAGGCAGCCTTTCGGGCTATGTTTTCAAGCTGGCTATCAGGCCTACAGCTGAGTCGAATCTCGCAGCCGGACAAGGTAGGCAGATAGCGAAGGGGTTTAACAACAAGACATGCCGTCTCTTCATCATCCACATCGCAGATCAGGCCGAGCTTGAGATTTTGAGGTTTTAGTTGCGAACTGATAAATCGTACCGTAATTTCCCATCTTTCAAGTAGAGAACGGTGAGCGGGGATGGTGCTGACTATTGGATTGATATTACTGGGATATCTTGAGCGCTCACCGCAACAACCTGGATCGTAGATGGCGTTCAGGTAGAACTTTAAAGATGATAGAGACGATATAAAAGAAGCAGGAAGTTGGCATAAGTATTGCGGATCTTTTGTGCAGAAACAATTGGTGGAGAACAGTAGATGAGATACCTCTTTGTAGATAGCTCGACAGGTGATAAGTAGGTTGAGAGAAAATGTAAGGTCAGGTATGTCCTTTAGCTCTATATGCCGACGAATTTCTTTACGTTCTTCACAGCTCACGTAGATGTTGGTGTTGGTGACTAGGCCAGCTGCGCAATAAATTCGACGTCGAATGATGGCAGGGAGATCTAGAAATGATCGCGGTGTAGCTTGTTCCATCTTGACACGCGTAGAAGGCAGAGGAGATGGTTGTGTTGAATGGGTGGTAAGTAAGATGAGATAGTTAAGATGAGTTGTGAGATGTAGTTACTGTATTGTAAAGTTGGAGGATTTCTTTTTACGTCAGGTGTAGTTGATGAATTTGTAGGTGTTGGTTACCAAAAGCTTAAGGTACCTATGTTTGTTCCTTCCAACTATAGCACGTGTCGTTAAAAAGTGGCGCAACTGCCTTTTCTAACTCTAGGTACCTAGTTATTGGTAATAAGCTGCTTGTAGTTTCCTTTCGGCCCCATGAGTCAATTTCGAAGATCGCCAAATATTTGGGAAGTTGGGAATCCTTTGTTGGTAAGCTAATAAGCTTCAGCCTCAACCGCAACTTATTCAAATTAGCCTCTTGAATTTAAGGTATGGTCACTTTGGTAAGACGAAGTTGCGCTAGGAAGTAGTATTGTAAGCTCATTTGGAGTTGGAGGAAGAAAAGGCCATCTTTCAGTAATAGCACAGACGCTCGAGAACGCCTCTGCGCCGGGCCGGAAGTTGTTAGTAAGTAGTCCCAAGCGATGGAAACTCACCAATCGTCGCCTCTTATATCCCACGGGAGTATTCGAGTTTAGCATGCTAACCTCATTCTTTCACGGCTACGCGACAAATTAAGGTCTGCTCGTTCAATCCAAGCATGCCATAAGTATGAAAGCTGTAGAGGGTAGGCCCCGTTTTTGTAGAAGGTCCTTGGGAAACAAGATGTGTCTAGCTAGCTAGTTGTTGCCGTGGAAAGAAAGTTCAGATCAAGACTCTGTTAATCCTGGCGTTCTGTATACATAGCATCATCCACTCTCATCATCCGGCTAACCGACCGCAACTCAGTTTCTTCTTCCTTGAGAGCATCGGCTTAAGCACTGGGCTGCGATAACAAGGTCTTCAATTCCTCAGCAGCCTTCTGTATGCTCGGAATGTGCTCTGCTTCCCAGGCCTTCACGGTCTCGTCTCCCAGTTTCCCAGTGCCTATGATAGCGAATAAGTCTGGCTTAGCAAAAGCTAGCTGAGGCCGCGTTTCGACAACCTTGAGGCCCATGTTGGTAAGAACCCCCTTAGCCTGCTCGCTGGCGTTGACGCCACCTCCACCACCGTAGCTGACGATGGCAACCGGCTTTCCCTTCCACTCGTGGAGTAGGTAGTCAATAGCGTTCTTGGTGCCTCCAGCCATCGAGTAGTTGTACTCGGGGATGACGAGGACATAGCCATCGTACTTTATGATCTCAGCGCTCCAGGCCTTGGAGTGCTCGTATTCGAAAGAGGCCTGCTCGGGCACCACTACCAGTCGTGTCAGGTCGAATTCCCAGCAGAAATTATAGGTTATCTCTATCTATTCTTTGATACTGCATGACAACGTAATAAAGAGAATAAAGAAAATGCTATACATAAGAGCCTACTTACTGATAGGAGCTACTTTTTCGTTATAGACGGGGAGGTTAAACTTGACGACATCCACATCGGTAATGGATATGCTGTCCGCTGCCAGAGGCTTCTCAATAATATTCCGAACAAAACTAGCTACATTAGGTCCTGCTCGGGTACCCCGGGTACTCATCGTAATAACGGCGACTGATTTCGGAGCCATCTTGAGTTTTTCTTGACGTCGGGCCGAGAGAGAGAGAGACAGAGAAGAGGAGAGGTTTAGGAAAGAAAGTAAGATATAGTAGGAGGGTGGTCGTGGTGTTTTAAATCCGATGTCTTTCACCCTAGGGCATGCACGTCTCAAGGTTCTATCCGGCTTCGGGTCTCTTAATTATTGTTGAGCTGTGGTCCCTTATGTACCTAGATATAAGGTATCAATGCAGGACGTCGCAATATTATAACCCGGTGTTAGATCATATGCAGGGTACGCAGCTCGGATGTGTGACAAGTCCGCCCCGGCACCGGGGTGTTGGATTTGTAAGGAGACTTGGATCTCAAAAAATGATATCGTAAGCTAAGTACGTGATGAGAAATAAGCTAATGATTTTTGTCTGTTTCCTATTCCTATTACGGAATATTCTAGGCTTGTCGGACTATCGGACCCTTCTTTCAACTACTCTGCTACCTACTTCACTACTACACTGGAGTTTCGCAATCCGTGTCCATCGGGCATTGCGTCCGTTCGGACGCGGATAGCGACAAATATTCAACGTCTTTTGCATAGCACATGTAGTGATGTTGTACATTAGAGCAGCTCGTCGACTTTTGATTGGACAACATCAAGATTTTTGACTAAATTGAGTAATTGGCGGGGCCGATAAATACGTGGGTACTTACTGCGCACACGGAATGTGGGGAAGGGAAACAACGCCGATGGGTGGGCTACTACATTATGTACCTACGCCCGAACAATACGTCTTGCTTATCGCCGATGACCATTTCGGGAACTTATCTTCGAGGAACTGAGAACTTTTTGTAATTGGAGACTTCCGTATTATAGGCGTTATATGTATAATGCTGACAGCTTACCTGTCACATAAATTGCAGCAGAGCTGCCGTATTAACAAATCAAAGCTCCCGACATTACGCGATCAGCAGCCACAACCCTCCAACCCAGCCTGTGTCTAAGACAGAATAACATGACATAAGGCATCTTCTATGCTTCATTACGTACCTATACCGACGAGGCTCTCAGCTACGCGTATTTATGTAAAAAGGCCCCCGCAGAAACAGGACAAAGCCCGGTAGATCAAAACATCCGTTGTGGGGTCCCCGGCCTGGCGGTGATTATGTCCCCGGCTTCACGATATAAAAGAGAATTATTGGTCAACCCGGGATTTTGGAAGCCCGTAATATTTCATCGACTGGACGCCACGATCCGGACACAAGATTAAATACCGGCTCAACAACGAGCCGAATGATACGCTACTTCGGTGTGCGAGTAAAACCAACAGGCGGGACGGAGGAAGTCTTTAAGCCGCCCGGTCATCTCTCTTGCCCCCAAGTTGGACGCGCAGTCCCTTTATCACGATGAATAGTTTTTATTCTTAAGCATACCAAATCTATTTATGTACCAATTGTTGAGGCCTCATTTATCTTAATTTGCCTCAGTTGCGCGCCGATTCCGCTCTTAATGTAAGGTAAGTATAGCTATACTGTACAATGAGCTATAAATATGAATAGACTTTAATAATTATGTTTCCGAAAGAGCATATTATGTCTCCGAAAGAACCAAAAACTTTTCGAGGGAACCTATCACGCTCAAACCTCGGAAATCAATGAGCAATTGCTAAGTATTGGATAAAGAATTAATAAGCGATTAATAAGAATGCGATAGGACGATTTTCCTTAAGGAAATTATTAACGCTCGGGCTCGAGATAGCCTAGATATTTTAAAGACTACCCAGCTAACATTCTAGTATAATAGCTATGAGCGGCATTGCGAGGTAAAACTAACATACATTTAAGGTAAGTAGGTAAGTATAATCCAGAATTTACATTTTCAATTAATGCGTTTTTGTTAGGTTAGTGTTAGTTCTGTGAGCCTTCTTATCTTCTTCAAAGTTATAGACTACCCGTGGCACCACTCGATGATGAAAAAGCGTGTAAGTGTTAGCACTATATACCTACGTATTAGTTAACTGTCCTGGACTTTAAATGGTAAAATAGCCTCTCAGTCTTGGGAATCGTTTCATAATAAAAAAGTTTCATATAGAGTTGTGCTATTTACGGAGTACATTGCCAGCCCTTCCAGACAGATTACTTTTTAGAACACTAACGTACTACCTACCACCAATTTTACCAATAAAATAACATAGTTCGTTTACTTCCCTCCACAAAGTATTATAACATTTCAATGAAAACAACAAATTCGAAGCCCATTTTTATATGTACGTAATCGTATCAATAAAAGTTTACTCGTGTTTGCAAAATATTAAAATAGCTTGTTTTAGTTAAGTTATCGCTAAGTAATAAACCTAATCTGCAAATAAGAACGAAAAGTAGCTATCTAATATATTGAATGCAGAGCGGAATTAAGGAATATCATTTTACTAACGAAATTTAGTATATCAGTGTTCTGGAAAATAATCTATTTGGAAGGGCTGGCAGACCAATCCGCAAGTAGCAGAACTGTTCAGATAATCCCTAAATATACATCACGATCTAAGTTTTTATTGGATCAGATCCATCACGAGACGGACCTAAAAAGCATGGAGAAGCTTCGCTATTATACAATGGACTCTAAATCTAAACTACGGAGGCTAGTGACTATATATACTTGAGGCATCCTTTGTTCTAAGTCTCTAAGATAAGAGTCCGATTTAGCTATAGCAACCTGAGCTCACTTTAAACGGGACTTATGCCCCTTTCCATGATGAAATCATCGAGAACTACAATCATATCCTAGAGGTTGTATATTTCTAAACGACATATTCTGATACGCTGATGCTGTGGTACCGTAGGTCAGGATACAAGAAGGCTACCCCTTAAGGTAGCTAAGCACAAGTTATATATGAGGAGGATATGCTTCGGCTTGATTCTTGGGAGTATATTGAGGGCAAGTCCTAGAAACGCTCTTGTTAGACTTTTAAACTACCGAGATAACTAGGAGTCTAGGACAAGGAACTTCTAGCTGTATTAATAGTCTAATGGGTTTTCGGGGTTTAACAGAGTTGTGCTCTTACTTGCTTGCAATCTCACAGGAAGCTTAAAGTGTGTATTGAGCACAAGTTGTCTAGGACAAAGAAGGTGAAAGTCACGTGTAAATCATCTTTATACCGTAGCTACCCCGTAGCTTCTATGCTGTGCACCTCTATGATGATGATGGTGGGGCTTTGGGCTTATCAAAGGGCAGGTAGCTGATTTAAGCATATCAACCCCACTATGCCCCTCTTTCATTTATCCCGTACGTAGAAACTGCCTGTGCACAGACCACTAGCAAGCTTTCTTAGTGGTTATGGTTGCCTCGTCGGCCAAACACTTGCAAGGCAACAGTAAAATGTCAATAAAAGAATAAAAAAAAATAGTAATTGGCTTAACGCTAAATACTAAAAGATGCACTACGTACAAAGCGCAACCTAACATTATCCAAATCTCCCGCCAACAACTTTTCCTAACCGTAAACGCAAACATACACGCATCAACTCTAGCATTCCAACTCTTTCGGCCACGACGAGCAGCAGCCATCATGGCTTCGGACCTGGGCTATATCGCCCAGCTGTTGGATGCGACTCTCGACCCTGTGAAGCATAAGAAAGGTACGTAAGAGAGCTCTTCTGCCCCGCCCCATGGTGTCGCATATAAGTTGTCGCTATTCCCGCTCTGCGACCACTGTCCTTCAAACTAACATTTAAATTGATAATAGCCGAGAACAAGCTCAAGGATGAAGAAAAGAAGCCTCAGTTTTCGCTACAGCTGCTCAAGATAGTAGCGACCGAGAATCTTCAACCCAAGACCCGCCTCGCCGGAGCACTTTGCTTCAAGAACTACATCCGACACAACTATGTGGTATGTTGTTATAAGCGGCACAATCCAACACCACGACACGTCTAATGCTAATCCCTACGCCGTTCAGGATGAAGAAGGCAACTACAAGCTTCCCATCGAGGAGGTTAACACGATAAAGCAAGAGCTTATTGGGCTTATGATTGCTTGTCCCTCCACCATCCAAACGCAGTTAGGTGAGGCTATCAGTATAATTGCCGACTCTGATTTCTGGAGTCGATGGGATACTCTTGTTGCCGATCTCGTATCACGCTTTTCGCCTGATAACTTCAAGGTCAACAATGGTGTGCTGGAAGTCGCACACTCTATCTTCGTTAGGTGGCGGCCGCTATACCGCTCTGATGATCTGTACACCGAGATCAACCATGTTCTGAACACATTCGCTGTGCCATTCCTAAATCTTCTGAGTGTAAGGACGCATCCCCGCTAGTCGCTCCTGGGCTGCTTTCAGCTAATACTAGGATAGGCTACAGACCAACAGATCACTGCTCATGCCAACGACAAGGAGGTCCTGAAGGGTTACTTCGACACGTTGAGTCTGCTCATCAAAGTATTTTACGATCTATCCTGCCAGGATATGCCGCCCCAATTCGAATCGAATTTGGAACACCTATCGACCCTACTTCTCAAGTACTTGACCTACGAAAACCCGCTGCTAGCGACAGACGATGATTCAGAAGCTGGCGTAGTTGAAATAGTCAAGGCCGATATCTGCGAACTTTTGCAGCTCTACGTCACGAAATTTGACGACGATTTCGGTCGATACACGCAAGTTTTTATTAATAGCGCCTGGAACTTGCTCTCCGCGATTGGACCCGAGACCAAGTACGATAATCTTGTCAGCAAAGCGCTACATTTCCTGACGGCAATTGCTGCAAACCCACGGCACTCCCTAGCTTTCAACGACGAATCCGTTTTGGGTCAAGTTGTAGAAAAGGTGGTGCTACCCAATGTTGCGCTGAGAGAGTCCGATATTGAACTATTTGAGGATGAACCTATCGAGTTTATCCGTCGCGACCTTGAAGGGTCAGACACAGATTCACGACGAAGAGCAGCTACCGACTTCCTAAGACAGCTTCAAGGCAACTTCGAGCAATTGGTCACTAATGTTGCAGGAAGATATATTAACCATTATCTGGAGCAAGGCAAGACGAACTGGAAGGACAAGGATACGGCCATCTCACTGTTCTTATCGATCGCCGCCAAAGGAGCAGTGACTGCAGCACATGGCGTCAGGACGGTCAATTCGCTGGTCAATGTAGTCGACTTCTTCCAGCAGCACATTGCTAATGACCTTGTTTCCGATGCGGGTGTCGAGCCAATCTCCAAGGTCGACGCAATTAAATACCTCTACACCTTCCGAAGCCAACTGACCAAAGAGCAATGGCAGGCTGCGTTCCAGCCCCTGATTCAGAACATGGGCTCGTCGAATTACGTCGTCTATACATACGCAGCCATCTGTGTCGAGAGGCTTCTATACTTAGCAGATGATTCTGGCGCTCGCTTTTTCGGCAGAGCTGACATCGAGCCTTTCGCGAAAGATCTCCTTGACCATCTCTTCAAGCTTGTAGAGAAGGAGAACTCGCCGGCAAAGATGCAAGAAAATGAGTTCCTCATGCGTTGTATCATGCGGGTACTAATCGTTATGAACACTGGTATCTCAAATTTTGTTGATATGGTTCTAGACCATCTAGTTGGGATCACAAATATCATCAAGGCTAACCCGAGCAACCCGCGCTTTTACTATTACCACTTCGAAGCTCTAGGTGCAGTTGTAAGGTAAGCCTCACCCTCAGATTCCCCCCTATGGGCTTCAGCTAAACAAAGTAGCTTCGGCTCGTCTGGTGGGACGTCAAAACTGGAGGAGCGGCTATGGGCACCTTTTAACGCAATAGTGACGGAGGATGTGAACGGTATGCCCGAACGTTCTTCATGTTGGGATGCCCGATACTAACGATTTACGTTTTAGAGTTCATGCCATATGTGTTTCAGCTCTGGGCTAAGTTACTGGAACTCGAACCAACTGGCGCACTTCCCAACCAATACCAGGCGTTGGTACAACCTCTGATGATGCCAACGCTTTGGGAAACGAGAGGAACCGTCCCAGCACTCACGAGATTATTAGCTGCCATAATACCTAGAGCATCCCGCACTATAGTAGCAGAAAACCACATTCAGTCGGTTCTAGGTATCTTCCAGACTCTCCTTGCCGGCAAGAAGACAGAGCAGAACGCATTCGATTTGCTAGAGTCAATTACTATATCGATCGAGAGGTACGTCTTGCCCAGTAGAATCGGTAGTACGCCGCTAACCCTATCCTTAGAAATGCTTTGGAGCCTTACTTTAAAGAAATCCTGTCTCTTCTTTTCACAAAGCTCCAAAAGGCCCCGTCTGATTCATTCAAGCTTCGATTCGTACGATTCTATCACCTAGTATCAGCCAGAGTGGAAGCAGGCTTAGGCACAGATTTCTTCGTCAGCCAAGTAGACCTGATTCAGAACAATCTATTCACTCAGATCTACCTTAGCATCATTCTCCCAAGCTCGGAATTGCTTGTGCGCCCGATCGACCGCAAACTCGCCGTTATCTCATTCGCCAAGTCAATGGGAGATAGCGCTGCTTTTGCCCAACGTTACCTCAAGGGGTGGCGATTCACATGCGAAGCGATGCTGAAGTTGCTCCTAAATCCACCCAAGGTAACAGGAGGCGTTGGGGATGATGTAGTTAATGAGGCGGACGTAGACGACATCGGCTTCGGCCTAGGTTTCACCGCTCTCAATACATGCAAAAAGTCTGCTCGAGATGATTACCCCGAGATCCAGGACATCACGGTTTGGGTGCGGCAATACCTGACCGAGGCTAATGCTCGACACAATGGCGCGATCGCCCAGTATTTGCAGGCGAGGCTTACGGAGGAGGGAAGACAAGCAATGGCAATCTACGTAAGCTAGATCGGGCAGCTGGGATTAGGTAGAGTAAAAGTAAATGACATAATGGACGGATGGCCATGTGAGAAATGAGCGTCTCAGGGCCGTTTGAAAAAAGGATTTGTAAGGTTATTCTCAAAGGATCTTGGTCTTTGGCGTATCACAGGCATACACCCTGCCGCCATAGTTGGTGGCCTACATACTTGAGGTAGATGAGACAAAAAGTTCAGTTCCGGGGGTAAGCCTATCTCGGCCCGGGGCAAAATAAATGACAAAAATAGTAGATAGGTACCTGTCATATGGCCTTTTGCTACAATGCGGTGATATTATTTGAAGGTGTTTATTTAAGGAGATTTGTTTGCATTATTCTGATATCTCGACATCTCGATAGGTACCTCTAAATATTTATTAAAATAGGATATTGAACTAAAAGAGTAGTGGGGATTTACTATGTGGTTACCTAACTAACGGAAGCTGGAAGGTGAGAAGATTAGTCACCTCAGCTTGCATCATCTGAGCCACAGCTAGGAATAAGCAGGGATAAGGATTGGTTAAAACGGAGAAAGAGATGGCGCGGAAGCTGCAGGAGAACTAAAAGGGTTTATATTGTGGAGAAATCTTTTGTAAAGAACGACATTCAAAGTTCCCCAAGATCCCCCCAAAAGGTCCCCCAATCTTCACTACCAGACTACCAGACTACCAAAATCTTCTTCTTATGTAGCCCATACTTCGTAGTACCATAGCCACCATACCTATACATAGCCCATGTAGCCTGTTTGCTCAATCAACAACTGCATAGGTATCGACTGCATCTCCCCCCGAAGCCGACATCGAAAAAGCTTGAATCCCGCCTGTGTCTCCCCAATGTACTACCACGTTCCACCATCCAAACGAACACAAACTAGAGCCCACCGAAACCGTTTGTTTCTACCGCCGCCGCCGATACCACCGCCCTCTTCACGACTTATTCGGTAGTGGCCAGGAAGAAAGAGGGTGTAGAGGAATTAAGCCTGTAATATTACGAGCTACCAAGCTACCAAGCCACCAAGCTGGGCCAATTTCTAAACGAGGACGAGTCACGCGTTTGTGTTCGGTCGGAATCCCGCACTTGAGAGGGACGCTTGAAATTTATATTGGCTCTTCGTATCACCTTTTGATTCTCTTTTCCCCTTCCCACCCTTATGCAAGACCCGATTTGCTCGTAAGTCCACATCTTTTGATTGCCCACTTACCGCGCGTACCTACTATGCCGTCTTCCGTAATCGCTCCTGGAAACTTGTCCCGTACTACTGAACACGGGTACTGTTTATCTTCGACTACATTCGACCATGAAGCTATACTCCCACAGCTAATATGTTTCGTCGTATAGCTTTTCTGGGCCGGAAGGCCGGTGAAGAACGGCAGACTGAAGATATGTCACCATCACCTGGAGATGACGGCTCCTCACCTCAAGATACCAAAGGCAGTAGTGGGCTCGCCAGCGTCTTCAAAGGTCTCGCCGGTGCTGCTAAGCTGACCAAATCTCCCCCGGCTCCCGTACAATCATCTGGTCCCTCTATCAGCGTGCAGATTGCCGAACGTCTCAGCGCTACACCAAACATCCTCCGCGGCATACCATCCCAGCATGCTGAATCGTTTGAGTTGTTGAAGAATGGATCGATGACCCAGCGAGTCGCAGCAGCTGATGCATTGCGCCATACTGTTGCAGATTATCCCTTAAGTCCAGTGTTGGATATTTGGTACGCAGCTAAAGATCTGGTCGATCCTACCAATCCTAAGGCGGTTCGATATTCCGGCTGGGAACTTCTGAGGGAATGTGTTAAGCATACCTCTTCTACTGACTTGGAGCGCAACGAGTACTTCCAGACTATATCCGCCGAGGCTAATCCGGAAGATTTCCATTTACAACTTGCTGCTCTTGTCGATTTAACGAACCATGCCCGAAATCTGTCCGGTTTCGATTACGATGTGTTCCCATTATTGTCTAGGTGGCTCGAGGAAGCATTCGAGGCAGTACGGGCGGCAAGAGGCGCCGCGAAGAAACAAGGGTCACGGATGAAGGGGAAGGCGTTAGTGACCGGTGAAGATAGAAACTTTACGGACCTGTTCAGTTTCATTACCGACGTAATCAAGTTCAATTTCAACGTCGCCGATGATGATGCTGCCGAAGTTTTGATCGACAAATTACTAGATATCTGCATGAACACCAGTGTTGAAGAGGATCTGCAGGCGTGTATTGGCATTATGGATGCTATTGTGACCTTTGGAGCGATTCCCGCGGACAAATTAAAGAGCTGCGTCCATATTCTCTGCTCTATACATTGTCTCGTCCCCAGCCTACAGAAAGATGCGTGGCATACCATGAGCATGCTATGCCGGTCGCACAATGGACATACTACTGTAAGGTTACTTCTTGATGTTTTGGCAAGTCTCCCGGAAAATGCGGATAAGAAAAAGGAGGTTGTTCGTGAGGTCAGGGGCGCATTATCAGTGCTCACTAAGCTTGTGTCGAAGAGTTCCGAGAAAGGATATCCAGCAGTTCCATATGCTCTTTTGGTCGATGGCCTATCCACAGTGGTCCATGCTACGTCTGCTTGGAAAATACATCTCGATATTTTACGGCTAACGAATTCGCTATTCTGCGATAGCCAGGGTAATATTAACAATATGCTGGCTGATGAAGATTGGACACCTGTTTTTGATGTCGCGGTCACATGTGCCGGGGTTGTTGTCGAGTCCCTTACCAAACCTGAGAATCCCATTGAATCACTCCTGGCCCCAGAAGAGAGCGATTCTGCTGAGAGCATGCTGGCCCGAGAATTGATGAAGCTGATACGTCGGCTCGAGAGCATACTCTTGGATGAATCCCCTGCTATTACGCAAAAGCAAGAGAGTGCGTCTTTAGATCAAGGAGATGCCGACAGTCAGAAACTAGAGGCCATACAACCGGAACAACCTAATACTCTTATTCAAAGACAAGATTGTATTCTCTTCTTTACTAAAATCCACCGCGCTCTCCCCGACTCTGGAGCAATCTTGGTACTTGAATATTTCAAGAAGTTCCGATGTTGTTCGCCCTCCGATCCTCTTTGGGAGACCAATTTGAGCCTAGTATTAGATGCGTTTTTAGCAGATAAAAAACGATCAACCGACGTTCGTCTACGCGCTTTACAGGCCTTTACAGAGGTTTACGACATGATTGAGCTCATCAATGATCAGTTCGAGCCAGACTTCATTCCAGAATTAGTGAAGCGCTTATTAGCAGATGTAGCAGGAGAGACCGATATTATATTACTACAAGAGATCGTATCGTTTGCCGTTGGCGTTGCTAGCACGGCACCCTTCTCCCTTTTCTCTTACGTTGTCGACACGCTTCGAGGTATAATAGGGAACAATCGACTACGTTCCATATCTTCCTCGCTTTCTCTTCCCCCGGAGCAGGCATCGACTCCGCAACACATAAAGTCAGCTGTGAATCAAACTCCATCTAACGTAGTTGTCCGGGGCTATGTGCAAATATTCTTACGAGTTCTAAACTATGATGCGACCAAATCGGTGCGGTTATTCCGTGTTCTCATATCAGTAGCCGAGTCAAACTCCAGCGAGACAGATGCCCGTATCACTGCGATGCAGCTGCTATTCCGCTTAAGAGCCGATTGGGCTAACCGTATATTTGTCACTACTCATACCGAGACGAACAGTCTGGCTACGTCCTTGTACCGAACAGAGGAGTCGATGATCCGTAAAATCGCCGAGGAAGCTTCATATACCGGGAGAAACTCGCGAAGTGAAGCTGCTGGGTCTGCTCGCTCATCACGCGGTATATCCCTCGGGCAAGGTCAGATGCAAGATCGGGGTTATCCGTTAAGGTCAGGAAGTGGTAGCAAAATGGCTGCGAGTGCGTACCAACCGCTGTGGATCGCCTCTGATACGGATGCCTTGCCAGAAGCTCCATCTCAAGCTGCAAGCATGGTACTTTACTGCAGCACTTCTGATGACGCTGCTGAAGTAGGTGGCTTGTCACAGGTAAAGGTTTTGGAAACCAGGATATGGCTTGAGGTAATACTGAACTTGGTGCGGCAAAGCTGCGATTGGGAAGTTTACAGCTTTATCCTTGTTCACTTACCCTCGCAGCTGAGCAACCATGCTATTTTTCAGAATGCTACAGTAGAACTCCAGGAATTGAGACGGGTGATTTGTGAACAGATCAAAATGAATAATTTCCAGGAACCTCCAAGTGTTTTCGGATTGCGCCGAGCAGATGTTGCCATCTGTCTTTTCCATACTTTGACTATGATCCTCAGTTACCACCAATACTTCCAGAAGGCAGAAGAAGACGAGATTGTTCGCACGTTCGTGCATGGTATAGCAACGTGGGAACGAAGTGCGAGATGCTGTATACACGCACTTACTATATGCTGTCACGAGCTCCCTTCCTCAACGGGCAAGGCTCTAGTCACGATTCTTCAGAAGATGGCGCAGATCATCACTCAACCGTATGTCGCCATGCACATTCTGGAGTTTCTAGCTTGTCTCAGTAGGTTACCCTCCTTATACGCCAATTTCCGGGAAGACGAGTACCGCATTGTCTTTGGAATTTGCTTCCGATACCTACAGTACGTAAGAGGGAGAAAACAGGCGTATAGAATCAGTTCAATCAGCGACTCATCGGCAGCTGCCGCAGGCGAGGGTCAATTTAACCTAAATACTTCAGATGATTTACCTCAGTATGTCTATACTCTAGCATATCACGTCATCGTATTCTGGTTCCTAGCTCTGAAGCTTCCAGACCGTACAAACCACGTTGGGTGGATTGCAAGAAACTTATTTATGGATGTCGATGGGCCTCAAGCATCGGACGAGCAAGCACATCTTACGATGGATTTCATCCAGAGGGTCACGTATGCTGATGTTGATGAATCCGCGGCGGACCCTTTGTTCACTTCCGACAGATTCGGGGAAATACTTAAGAAGAGATGGTTGATTGGAAATAGCATCGTTACGATTGAGCAGGCTACGGCTACGGGTTGGGCACAAATCACCAAACGTCAGCCATCTGGAACGTCATCGTATACGATACGGGAGCTCTTCCGACCACCTCCGGCACATCAGCGTCCTATAAGTGAAAGCGTGAGGGACAGCCATATAGGGATTATAAACAGCATTTTACCCAACCATCTGCTAGTACAACTTTTATCCTCTATGCCGCAAGGAAACGATCTTTCACGCCCTATCCCACTACCTGATGACGACGTGGTTAACAGAGCTATAAGGATGTTCGACCACAACTCGACGGTAGATGGCCACAAGGTCGGTGTAATATATATCGGAGAGAACCAAACACACGAGACAGAAATTCTGTCTAATATTTCTGGCAGCGGGGATTACGTGGAATTCCTCAACGGCCTCGGCACTTTGACCAAACTCAATGGCGCAACGTTCAATACGCAAGGCCTAGACAGGCAGTATGACACGGATGGGCAGTATACGTTCTGCTGGAGAGATAGGGTGACGGAAATTGTGTTCCACGTCACCACGCAGATGCCCACAAATCTAGATCACGA
This sequence comes from Daldinia loculata, assembly GCF_022478755.1. NCBI lineage: Eukaryota > Fungi > Ascomycota > Sordariomycetes > Xylariales > Hypoxylaceae > Daldinia > Daldinia loculata. Next base: position 118,093 of record NW_026054897.1, read on the forward strand.
TCCTCAGTGTACCCTGAAGAAGCGCCATATCGGGAACGACTTCGTCAACATTATTTTCAACGACTCTGGTTTGCCCTTCAAGTTCGACACGTTTCCATCGGAATTCAATTTCGTCAACATCGTCATCACGCCCGAATCTCGCGCCTCGTTCGTTGCTACTAGGCAGAGAACGCCGAAGGACGTGGCAGAATCGTACTACAAAGTCCGCGTGATGAGCAAGCCTGGGTTCCCCGAGATCTCACCAGCTTCCGAGACCAAGATCGTCAGCCTGAGAGCTCTACCCGACTTCATCCGGCTCCTGGCACTGAACGCGTCAGTCTTCTCGCTGGTGTGGGCCCACCGCGAGGGCGGTGAGCACGTCTCTGCGTGGCGCAACCGGCTGAGGGAGATCAAGAGGCTCCGCGATAAGTACGGGCCGAAGACGTCGGTGGTGCCCCATCAGGGCCATGGGGGACCGCCCTCGCCACCGGGAACTGCTCTAGGCCACGGCCACGGTAACACGACTTCGCTCGGCAGCACCACCGCTGCCCAACTGGAGGCCGCGAGATCGGGTAGCACGGTTCGCGACAGCTTCAGCAGCCTTCGCCGATCGTCTGTAGCCACCTTCTTCTCCGTCTCGAGCGAGCAGAACTCTCACCGCTCTTCGATGCTGTCGACCGCTACGACGGACAACACAGAGGTCATGACGGTCAACGGGGTGGACGCCCTAGTTGATAGCGTTGACTTTTCTAAATGGTCAGCGTAGCCGCTGCTTCTGCTGCGTTGTGCTGCGTCACCGCCTAGTTTTTGGTTTTGTTTTAACCTCGAAGTGGCCTATTCAGAAAGAATGAATGAAAGGATCAGTTACGCGCATCTACGATTTTGTCTACGAAAAAAAGCAGGGGGTTTTATACGGTTTCAGGGAAGTGTCTTCTTCTCTCCGAGATGACAGCAACGAAAAAGCACGGCGTCTAGGCTAAGGGAGGGGGGAATACCACTGATGTTTATATTACCTCTTTTTTTCTTCTTGTTTCTATTTCTGCTTGTTTATCTCCCCAAGGTATTCTGTTTGATTGGTTTCGAAAACAAAAATTAAGCTCTTCTCTTCCATCTGGACATATTACTGCCGGGAATGAATGGCTTATTGTACATGGCTACCTTACTTATGTTTACGAAGTCCTGTAAACCCGTTATTAGGTACTACTACTACTACTATCTGGACGTACGAGATCCGATAGTGACGTTTTTGGTACTGACTATACCGACGACGATACTTGCGTAACGGAAGGATAGGACGGGAATTGGAAGGGGGAGAGTGAGGGTAGGGGTAGGGGTAGGGGTAGGGGGCTAATGGGGGAGGGAAATCAAAAAGTCTACTCATTTCGTGATATGATACTATAAAGAGAAGTTAGGCACGCCGCCACAACAATCCAGTCTTATTTTTTATTTTTATTTTTATTTTTCGTCTCTCGTGACTCGACTCGTCTTCTTTTCTCCCTAGGCTAGGTAGTCTGATCTCCTCGCGTCGTCGCGACGGGTATTACTGATCGCAATTGTAACGGGGAAATAAGCGCAGGTCGCATAAAATGCCATTCTGAGTAGCTTGTTCTCTCTCCTTTTTTTTTCTTCTTCCCCTTTCCTCGTCCGCCCGATTATGGGGGGGCATGGGATAGGATAGGATAGGATAGGATGGTATGGTATGGGGTTGGTTACACAAAGGCGCGAGCGAGGAGGGTAAGGGAAAGGGCACACATGGCACGAGGTTACGACGGGTGCGTGGTGGCTGGCTTACAAACTGCAGCAACGGCGCAGCGCAGCGCACATCAGTCTGGTAGGTACCTAAGGTATGTATGTATGTGTGTGTGTGTGTGCACGAGATGGGGTTATGTAGTTAGGCTTAGGTGAGAGCCGCAGAAGCCGGTTAGGACTTTACGGGCTATACCGCATGCGTGCGTTAGTCTTTATGATCTACCGCCAGGGGGGCGGTTGGGGGGTTGGGGGGAGGGGGGGGGGGGTTAGCAGGATAACCATAACCATAACCATAACCATAATCTACCTGTAATGATATGCGCAAGGTTTCGAGCCCGGAATGCTGCCTCTTTAGTTCGTCGGCAGCTTAGCTCTACTACCCTACGTAGTTGCAATGCAGCTGTGCAAGTTGTTTTATGTATTGCGTAGGGCGTAGTAGTTATGCCAGGTCCTAGGTTCAATGTTCCTAGAAGATGTTAGTTATATGTTGAGTACCTAAGGTAAGGTAAGTAGTTAATACCAGGTAGTTATCTAGGATGTAGGTAAATAAGTCCGTATATGCAACGAAGCACAGGAATACGCTTAACCTGTTACTTACCTCCTAGGCAATAAAGGGGATTATTTAAGCTTGTATGATGGTTACGAACGGATATGGAACAAGTTTGACGTAGTACATGTGGCAGTGAAATGGACAAGCGGTAGGGGTATCCCAAACAGGCATTTGGATGTTGTGTGTGTATTGTACTACCAGGCCCTTTTACTAGGTATGTCATTTCTCTATGCTGACGCTTTCATGCGCCTTCGGAATTTCTGTAAAGAGTTACCGAAGCTGCCTGCACGCTCCGGGTTAAACAGACGGGGGGATTTCCCGCGGCTAAGGTAATAAATAGGTAGGTAGGTTAAGTAGGGAGGTAGATAGCAAAGTATTCAGATTCCAATATAGGCGTGTAGTGTAGGGGGGGTAGGACGGGGGCACACAATGACAATTGTGGAAGCCAGTAAGATGTGAGACGAGTACGAACCAACGACACACAAGGGAAGAGAAAGGAAAAAAAAGGGGATTCGAGTATGGTTACACAAGGCAGACTTACATGACAACACCTAAGATATATGTATACTATGTATACGATGGTAGGTAATCAGTAACGAGGGGAAAGGATAAAAAGACCGGTGTGATGGCGGCAACCAGCCAATCGACCACATGGTTTCGTTTCGTTTCGTTCCATCCTATGCGCGAGTGGCCTGATGTAGTACACCGGTACTGCGCGCGTTACAGAGTTACTGATTTACATATGTAGTAACAGACTGGAGTTATTGAATTATGTTAGGCTTGCTTTTGGGGTTCCCGCCCCCGTCGGAATATTTATTACCTGATTGGAATAGGGCTAAAAAGATCCAAGCAATACCAAGAACAAGAACCTTACCCACGGCGGTCAGCATCTTTCCAATAAGGAAAAGCTAGATCCTTTAAGGCTGTTTGACGTAAGGCCTAGCTTACTATGCGTCTCTCGGCCCGCAACCGCTTTAGAGACGAATGTGAGAGAGAGAAAGAGAAAAATATCTGAGGAGACTGGGTGGGTAGGGGGTGCGGCATTGTCCAACCATACATACATTGCATGAAGTATTGACGTAGGACAATTATAGGGCCCCATGGGTGATTTGCTTAGAGTTGAGAGTTGAATGAGCTAGGAATGTTAGGAACGTGGACGCGAAACTCCTACAAATGCATTTTTACCAATGGGGATAAGCCCTACCAGAAAAACTGTCTGTGGAGAGATTTGTTACCCTGGTTCGTACTATAGGTACCGGCATTATGAGGCGGAAATATATATATTCGAAGCGCTCGCTAGACCCGGGTTGCATAAGGGCAAATCGGTAAGATAAAAAGGTAAATGTCCCGGGCGGAGTTGGAAGTTTTCGGGGCTAGGTTATGTGTTGGTTATGTGTTGATCAACTTTGTCAAATTTAGATTCAAGCCGAGCCGTCGAGTCTCCCATGTTATCATACTTCCATGCTGCCGTGGTCGTACGCATCATGATGATTAAACACGTATGGTTTATAATCATGTAGCTAAAGGTGTCATTATCGAATAGCCTTTTAGGACACCTCTGCGTAGTCTTGTCAAACTCGCATCTCGAATCGGATTTGATCTAGCTGATTGTTATAGAAGTCCGCAGGTAAGCAAGGGAGAAGACTGTGTCACCTACTCGCGAGATCTTCCAGTTAACACATGGTAAAATAGTTGCTGTTTGTAGCTAGCCCATATTCAGACCGTGAACCGTGGAACGAGACACGCATGTCTCCCGTGGCGGCTCGGCTACCAAGTCCGCGTGGCTGGAATTGGTAACGATCGGAACTACATTTATACCGTATGCTGACAACGTTCAACTCATGTGCGTGGAAAGGCGGAAGCACAACTTACGCCTTGTTTTGAGCCTTTGCCCCTTCAACTTCGCGGGATTAAGGGTTTACGAGACCTAACTGCTTAAGCAGTGCTCAAGCAGTAAGATTTGCTGCGCTTATATTCCCTGTGTCAGATAGGTCAGATGGGCGAACCCGTCCTCGCGGAGTCTTTACTTGCAAGTACACATAGGTGTGAGGTTACATATATCGAGCCAATGCATTGCAACTCGCAGCTTTCGTGCGACACATCCTAGTTTACCATTGGTGCGGGACGAAGTCGCAATAGATATTGCACCCTTCTATACAGTAGAGGTACTTTTATCTGAGCTGGTCTGCGTTGTGACACATCTCTGGGCTCACTATGGTACGTTGATCTGAAGCTCTCCGTATGTCGATTTGCCCACCAAGACTGCACAGTGACTTGGCTAGCTCGGGGTAACACGAAAAATTAGAGACTATCGGATCTTGTAGGGTGGTACCATTGATCTACGCGTCCGCTCCTAGTACAATAGCATCGACCGAATGAAATGCGGTAGTCCTTTTCAAGTACCAAATTTCGATCGTGGAGTGGATTGCTGAAGGGGTTAAGGGGGAAAGTGATAGAAGTATACTCGGCTTATAAAGATGCTTCGTATGATTAGGTCTTAGTTGTAAGAATTGTATCTTCTGGACGGATTCTCGAATACTATAGGAACATATTAACGTGAGGGAGTCTTCGTGACCTGCGATTTGAAGTTCATCTTTCTTATGACCCCCGCATCTTGGCTTTCCTTGAGTCTTTTTTCACCTACTACAGAAGTGAGTTATAATCAATTTGAATCTCGAAGCCGCCGAGGTCGTCGTCGGACCAATTCTACTTAGTTGGGCAGCGATCGCGAAGGATTCCGCCCCCACAAACCCCCGCTTGCGTCGAGGTGTCATCAAGGACCCCAACACTATGAAGTAATACGGGATATGTCTTAGATTCGTTCATCGAACTTTGGTGGGCTGAATGCTATAGCCCGCCTTGCTGCTTGGATAGGCTGAAGGCGCCGTTGAAACGCCCTATTTACACTGCACACCAATGTGGATTGCCAGACTATTCTGCTTTTAATATTTTGATTTTGAATTGGAGAGGTTAAATCCGAATGCGCTGGCTCGGGAGTAGATTGATATTAGCGAATATTAACCCGAAGTTCGAGTCTTTTAAACACTAGGTCATCCTCATATGACTCCAGTTGTTACTCAACGTCAGCTAAGCCAATAAGCAGTACTGCCAGAGGGTGCTATCCAGTATGAATCGGATTGCTTAGGTACGCACTTTTTCCGTCGTAGAAGTCCCTCGTCGATTGTTGGAACCGGTCAGTTGCTCAGCACTATCCAGTCTTTGTCGAGATTTCATCTGTGCTGGGAACAAATCAACACGTTGGTACGTATCGTCATCGTGCTTATCCAAATGAACTGAAGAGCCTTTGGCGTAATTCTTGATAGCTGATCCAATGTCAACTCCGCGTGACCTATTGAAGATTCCAAACCCATATCAGTTCCTACGCCATGTCTCATAAGAATAGTAGAGCCCCTATAATGCCGAACGTTGTACAGCTGAGTTAGAACACCGTACAAATTGCTTCGGCATCCTTAGTTGAAAGTGAAATTCGACTCATAGTACTCCACGATAAGGGAAGCCTCCCTGCTCTCATTCCGCTTTGATTTCGTGGCCATGTTCATGTACAGACGAAGGTCGCTCCACCGAAGGGCTTATTGAAGTAGCTTTACAAAGTTGCCAAGCTGGAGCGCAACTAAAAAGTCCGCACACGACGTGACGTGCCGTGAAATGGTTGCACACACATCGTAAAAGTTCCCTGGCATATCAATCAGTATTTAAAGTCGGCCGTCAAGGTTATATTTATGTCGATTTCCATAGATCTCTATATATAGCCCACTTCTGGAACCCTATAAAAGTAGAATGTTAAGATTGGGAATACTCATGGTTGGATGACAGAACTTACCCATCGACTGAAACCCCTCATAACCACCTTTCACAGCATCAAGAAACACGCGTTTCATTCCTTGGTCTTTGAGTATGGTGACGCAAGCATCGAGTAATCTAATCATAACAGTGTCCTTACTGATTGTCATCGCCGCATTGCCGTCTAAAGTCCGGGTTAGTTGAGAATCTTCGAACAGTTTTGATGAGCTTTGACTGTTACCAACCTGCAATGCAGATGCACGCTACGCCCCCCACATCAGATCCAATCGTCCGTGCCCAAGGAAGGTCTTGTGCCAATGAACTAGCCTCATTCGGGGTATATATTAATGCAGAAGCGATGATTTCGGATTGTTCCCATCCTAGGACAATATCACTGATGCGACCATCCTGAGCGAGATTCACGTATTGGTCATACCAACCCGTATAGTCTTTGTGAGCAGACTCCTTTTCTACGAAGTCTGCGATCAAGGGGAAATCGTCGAATGTGCCCTGTCGGAAAGTCAGCCCGGAGGAAGGCGCTGATAATCCACCGCTCGGCCAATCATCGATCCTCAAGAGCCAGTCGCAAATATCTTGACCACGGCCTGGAGCCTGCCCATCCATTTGCCAACCCCGCCTCCGAAACCAGCCCTCAGACGCAGAAGCGGCAGGAATACCGCTTAGAAGGCGGGGGAACGTAGAACCCAATTGAATCCGATCCACTCCCCGTATTCTTTTAAGTTGTTTGAGAGCGTGCTCATACAGGCTAAGCCCGACCCCCCGCCGCCGATATGCTGGCTTAACAATGATCATAGCCAACGACCCAATAAGTCGCTCACCTTCTCTATCGACAAATGTAGTATAAGTCGCACAGAACCCGATAACTTCACGGTTCTCGGGGAGTCTCACGAGGAAATGCATCGCATAACCATCCCGCTGGAGCAATGACTGTAGGGGGAATTTCTCCAGGTGAAACTGATCTGGTAGACACTGATTCCAAAGCTCATGTACTGGGGCGACATTAAGAGCATCCCAACTCTCCGGAGGCCAGAATTTCGGCTCTATCATCAATGACTGCACATCTAGCCCCGCGGTACCCGTAGCCGTAGCTTCACCAAACAGAACGGCAGCCGCAACCTGCAAATCAGAAGGTAAATATCCGGGCAGCTGGACAATTGTAGGGAAGTTTGCTTCCATGAGGCCGAGGTCGTGTATATTTTGGCATGCCATGATGATTTGCGGGCGTTGCTCTCCTATCTTCCGCGCCATTAGGCCAATCTCAACCTGCGAAGATTGGCCGGTGTAGGGAAGCCCTGAGATGACGAAGATGACAACTTTGGCTCGTTTGATAAAACCGACATGTGTGCTAGTTAACCCGTTCCGTGAGGTGTACGGAACATGTCGAATCCACGGATGTCTCGCGGCCAAGGCTCGGCCTAATGGCTCAAACGGGTCGTTGTCTTCCCCAACATCTAGTTGGGCAGGCGGAACGACTGGCGTGAGAAGAACGACAATGTCACTGTCGCCGAGTATCCTAGTAAGGGGGATGCAGGCCTGTAGGTCACTCAGGTTAGTATGTTTTCATCCAGTTGGCTTTAGGAAACCATTATGAGTGAGCTACGATATAACTCAAAAAGTCATATTCATGAATATGTCCATTTCCTGACTCGAACCGGACATAATAGAATGCTGTAGTAAGCTACTGACCTGGTGGTCCCTGATGAGGGTCACCTGAGACCGACGTGAGCCTCCACGGTGTCCGGACGTAGTGGCTGGTTGACCGGGAAGCATTTCTTAGAGCTACCAAATACCGAGCATGCACTTCATCCCTGATGAGCTTTGGGTATTCCTGGGTTATATATTAGTATAAGTCAGGAGTAAAGCTTGACTAGGATTGGCCCTAGGCTGTCAGCAGACTATGCCGAAATTACTCACCAGTCTGGTCTCACCGAATGGTAGAAGCTTTATGACATAAGCATCATCAAATAGTAAATACCAAGCGTCTCCTATACTAGATTATAGAAAGGAACCTATTGAGGCTTGTAACGCATGAAACGTTCCACACAGGTAGCCAGGTCAAAAAGGATGTGGCGCTGCTCTGGTGCCGGGGTTGGGAGGATCTTTCAGCTACTAGAAATTCCAACAGGTCAGTAGCTCGAGCTAGGATAACGGTCGAAGAGTAGCCGTAAGGGCCGAAATGCGAAATGAGCCTTTTCAATGATAGTATGGTACGGACAACCGGGACCCGGATACAGGGGACGGTAAGCCCACTATAGAGTGATGCGATAAGAGAGGTAAGCGACTTGCCGCCACAGAGCAGAGCTCCATTTGCTGCAGCAAGTGTATTCCTTAGTATTACATACCTGTACATACAGACGCCACGCCAAAGGTACATGTATATAAACTGCCTAATCGGATGCAATTAATAATATCAAAGCCGACGTCCGTTTGCAATAGAGGGCGACCGGCGGTGAAGAGCGTTGTTCCACTAGGTAGTCTCCGCTCTGAATTCCGAGGAGTCAAAGGAAGCTGACAATGTATACGTTTTGATATCACTACGGTAGTGGTGGTTGTACTTCCAGGGTCGCTATCAAGAGCATCAGCGTCAGACAGATGCAACGCATGAAAATGGTGTAAGTGAACAGAGACACCTGGTAACACGGGCACTCACCGGCTTTATTTATTCGTACTTAATAATATTGATGCTAAGTTAAGGGGATCCTTCGCTGAGTATGGTAACGCAAAAATATAACGGACATTAGACCTGAATAGCCAGCCCAAGAATAGCACGGCATATGTCGTTCACGGTTCTATACAGCTGGGGCCCAATCGTATGCTTCTAGAGTCGCATGCGCATAGTATTGTCTATGCTGAACAATACCTAGCAGCTCAAGGTTTTCAGCATTACTCGGGGCAATACCAGTTGTATGTGGGGGTAACATTGAGCAATATAACGTGCAGAACACACACACACACACTAAGTGTATATAAATGAACGTGCACACATGCCGCTAATTTTGCGATATCATGACGCCCATGTTCGAGTCGCACATACCTACATACTAAAAGGCGAATATTCGTAAGACTTTGATGATAACCTCGATAGCGAATCCGACATGTACCAACTCCCCGAAGGATACGTCTATACCTGCACGTTGGGGCGTGACCTCGAATATAGTTGAATGATTGGGAGTTTTTTCCCTCCAAGGCGATCTAATCGAATTAAGAGCTGTTGCACGTTGGTAGTACAAATGCAATGCAACATGCTAAGAAGTAGGGACTGGAATGATAAGTGATAAGCGTTGGAGGTTCTAGGATTCGGTTTATTTTTGCTAAAGATTTAATACCCTAGCAAAGTAATACAAGCATCAAGGGGAAACACCCATCGGTGTTCCAACTCGGGTACACTGAACCATGCGTGCACATGGTGTTGTACCTTACCTTACCTGCCAAGGACGGGAACTACCTACCTAACGCTCTTATTACCGATAAGGGCAAGTACCTACGCACTATACCTACATCATTCTACCTGTGTAGGTAGGTGCGAACCTACGAACATTAGGTACCTATGGTGCTAGCGATTCTAACTTCCGGAGGAATGGTACACTATAACATCGGATATGCCGAGTATTTATATCATTCCTTTAACCGGTTAGGTAGTTTATAGCTTCTTCAATGTGAAAGCGGCCAAGTTGATTGCTCAAAGCTTTTTTCCTATATGTACCTATCTAACAACAACGAAAAAAAAATACATACGACGTCGCATCAATGGGCGTGTCTACGGAGATGTCTCCTTAAGGCATCAACGACCGTTCTACCTATAACCTTGATATCCCTATTATTGTCTACCGCGGCTGCTGCTAGACTATGTAAAATTTGGAAGGCATGATGATCTACAGACCGTAGCAGTCAACTACCCCACCTCGCTTATAGCCGCGCTGAAACCACTTGCTTGTGTTACTACCTGCTTACTTTATTCAGTTGCATTGATGTTCTTGTCTCAATTCGGACGCTCGGATTGCGCAATGTTAAGAAAGCCAAAAGTAACAAGTGCATGTCATGTAATGAGGCCGATTGAGGAATACGGCGTCCATTGGTACATGTATCACTTCCCTTTCAAATTATCTCGGTATCTTAGTAAAGCTTATAAGATTGAACCCCGCGATTAATAAACATTTCGATATTTAGGTCTTTAGGGATGCAAGTTAGAACAAGCACCCCATTGCATTCACCTTTAAATACCTATTCAACAATATCCTCTATAAGACTATTTATTCATAAATAGCTGACCTTTCAACTGACTTGTACAGTGCGTTGTCTGCAGATACATAGATAGCTACGCGTTGGACATATCAACACTTATACGGCTTCTCACAGCTTAACACCGCTCGGCAAACGATACTCCCGCAACAAAATCCGTGCAGTACAGATAGCCTATCATGCCCTTTGCGTCATCAAAAGGCTGACTAGGAAGGTACTTACGCTGCTTGCTTCGTATAATTGCTCACGTTACGCAAGCACTTATTTCGTTTGGTACTTGAGGCTCCTTCAAAAAAGCAAGTTGCTGCAGTTTGTACGGAATACTTACCTACCTGTTAATAAATCGGCAATAATCCCTATTCGTTATACATTAGACCCACTAGTCTAACAGACTTCCCTCTTTCGTGTACCAAACAATATGAAATAAATTAGTAACTAGATCGGATAGGTTGCTAGTTTGCTGAACCACATTCGCACATAGAGCAGTTTACCTATCTCGGCCGAAGGATCAAGTAAGATGGATGGAAGGGGTAAAAAGATGTAGGAATACCATTTGCTAGTTTTACGGAATTGGTCAATGCGACTTGTTGGTTATTCTTGAGTGATATAACCACGCATGATAGACTATCTAGATGACGTTGGTCTTACGCACTCAGACCCAAGCAACAAGTCTAGCTCTTCAGAGCTAGAAAGACTAGGATTTTGAAAAGTTCCCTTGAAAGGATAAACCGCTAAAGACGTAAGATGTGAGGCCTTGGCTTAGGTGTAAGTTATTGGTTCTCTGGAAGGATTTCCGACTGCAGATTACATGTAAGAGCCTCGACGTCGTAAGATAGTCTGTCCAATCATGGCGATTCGGGATCCTAATATAGAAAAAATCGCCTAAAACCTTACATATAATAATCAATGCGACTAAGAATTGTTGTTGGAGACGCGATAACGCGTTCCAAAGTTAGCCATTTAAGTAAGACCCATGACTACAGCATCGTCTGGGGGTTACGCCCACTAGTCTTGGCGAACATTAGCGCCTTTTTTTAGGCGTCCCAGGCGTCTGTTCGAAAGACCTCTTTATGCCCCAGATTACATAATAATAAAGACCCCACATTATACCTAAATACTTTTTATCCAATCATTCCCCTTTCTGTCAGGCGCGTCTAAGCCTACCAACAACGCGTAGGATCTGCCAGTATGATGCTATGCAAGGCTGAGACATAGCACAAGGGGTTGTTGATTTCCAAATTGCCTTACCTATCTCAGGGGATAATTAGTAATTATGTCGGGATATCAAGAAGACGATACAATTCATGGCGCAGAAGACATACGCGAAGCCCTGACAGATGTGATTGAGGGTTAGTACGCCCCTTATACAATTGTCACTATTAAAAATAATACTAACTCCAAAAGCATCTAAACTGACGGCAAAGCAACGTGGAAGCAATGTAAAGCTATCCGTAGAAAAGTTGGCTTCATTATCGTATGAGCAAGGCCTCCTCCCGGACGATCTAAGCCAACTCATAGATTTGGTCACTACTCCAAGTTTTCTTGATCAGGCAAGCCTCGGGAATCTCATAAGGAATCTCTATCCGGTGGCTACTGTGAACATCGAGCTTGTAGTTCGGATCATCGGCTGCCTCGGGCATGGAAAGCTAAAACCATCTCTTAACATTCAAGGAGCGCTCCTAAGATGGCTTGTTATGATTCATCACATTATAGAAAACCAGGCCATCTTATCTCGCGCCTACTCGATTCTATTCAATCTACTGGAAACTGCCGCAATTAGGTCCGTCTATCAATATATTATTGCTCCAACATGCCTTGCTAACTGTCACAGAAAGCAGCTATGTCATCTACTAGCTCTCATCACTCGGCGTCGGCATGTGCGACCCTATCGAATCCAGAGCCTGTGAGTTACCTTTAAAAGCATTTGGTTCACTAGATCACTTATACCTCTCAAGTTTATCCTTGTCTAGACAAACGGGGAATGATCCTGCAGTGACCGGCCTGCTCCGAGTGTATAAAGACTACTACCCCGAGATCATTGTAGGGGAAGCGACTCGTGCCAAGGCGTCGGCTTTCAAGGCATGTCTTCTAGGGTCTTGTTTTTGACGCAAAATAGCTTATTATTTTCATAGCATCCAGATCCGCAATGGCGTGAGAGGCTCGATGAAATTCAACAGGCCCATGTGCAACGAAGTACGAATAGAGCAGAACGCCCGCTGAATGCCTTTAGGGTTGCCCGAAGTCGAGCAAATGGCAAGAGCTCCGGTCCGTTCCCGGAGGTGCACACGTCAAACGCGACGGAGGTCTGTTTTGCCCCGCGCCCTTGAAGAGACAGTTATAAACTGACAATTTGCTAGAACTCTATCACCCTAGAGGAGATTGAAAACGTAGATGGCTTCGTGAGAAATCTAGAAAGGATCGAATTACCAAACCAGTTAATAGCGGTCCTAGGAGATCCATTACTTCAAAAGCTACTCGTTTTGAAGCCCGACGCTGAAGCTCATCAGAGGGTGGGTAGTTGGTTGGCTTCATACGGACAAGACCTCATAAGTGGGGAATCCAACATGGATTCTAGCGATGGCTTGGAAATACTGAATAGCTATGTGTCAAGTACTAAGGTATGTGAGAAAAGAGCTTGCGAAACAAATTAGCACTTAACTAACTCTTGCCCAGACTTTCCCCCCTATATTCTTGGCTTTCTTTATCGAGTATCTTAAGATATGGAATGGCCATGATGGACGAGGCTTGATATTCGCTATATTGTCATACTTGCCGTTGCTTAATTATCAAGGTTAGAAGCAAAATCCAAATCACGGCTATTCTAAGACTAATAAAACCCAGAACTCTTCACTGGTATTCTCCAGACGCTTGAAACCAAAGTACTCGACGATACCACAGTTTCCCAATTGCAATTACTCGAATTTTATACGATGCTGCTTCAGCGTTGGGCAATCTCCCTAGCATCACTCGAGCAAAAGTCGGCAAATGCATCAACTATCATCGCTGACCTAGTAGGTCATGTCAACAATCTCTGTCTCACTCTTATTCAGACCTCACCCACCAGTTCTACCCACTCAAAGATCTTGGATTTCTACGAGCAAACCGCAATCCTATCTTCAGATCCAAAACTGCACCATCACACTCGGATTATGATACCACCTTCTCCGTTGGTATACATCCTACACTTTAGCTTCTGCCCGAATACTCTCTCCAGACTCTGTTCCATATTGTCAAAATACAAGGCAGGGTTTCAGAAGGCTATGTCGACGTCCCGCTCCCAATACACTCCAGAGTACATCAACGAGTTCAATGGCTTTCTGATGGACATCTGTAATTGTATCTGGCGATCGCGCGCCTTCAATAGCAATGATGTGAATTCACATGGCTGCTTGGTACCTCAGTCACTCGCCGAAGACCTCGCAGCATATGCTAGTCGCCTTAAGACGAGCGCACCCCTTTCAACACTCTTCTCTCTTTCATATTCGCCGGTCCTAAGCCTCTCGGCAATTTCGTACTTTCGGGAGTTGGAAGACGAGGCGTTAGTACAAGGGGAGCTCAGCACTAGGCATGCCGGACCGATAACTCGTGCCAGTCTTGGTTCTCTAGCTTATAGTGGTGGTTTAAGAGTTGGTTGGGATGACTATCGCCTTGGCGTGCTAAATTATTTGGAACAGAGAGGCATGGCAGGTGTTGGAGAGTTGATGTACAACACTATGACAAACGTGATGAAAAGGAGGTCGTTAATGGCGATGACAGATGCCGCATAGTAAGTAATACAATAAGACTTGGTCAGATTATTCATTCGAAATCGACCGCGATCATACAAGCGTTACGCCTCATCCATTTTAATCAACCCCCCCTAGTACTGTTCTAGGTCTATCCTGTTGAAAGGGTATCTCAAATAACCCACCGCCCCGCAACAGCTACGGTGGTCTTCAATATTTATGCTAGTTCATTGACTTCATTCCAATCCATCCCTAAACGCCCCTGTCTCAGCACAAATACCCGTTGAGTCCGTTTGCTATCACCATGTTGAAAATACGCCGTGCCATGCAAGTTAAGTGCATCCACCCCTAGCCACCCATTTCTTTTAGACCACCAAGCCGGATAGGCCATAACAGACTCATCTTCCATCCAAGCGACCTACTTCCTCTTCTCGCTACTCTCAAGCCCATACCCGCCAAGACCCCCCTGCGAATACGTCAACCCCTCCGTCCCCATCTTCTTCTGATTCCTCGGCCCCCTCTCCTTCAAATCCGATCTCAACCACCCCAACACCAACTCTCCAAGACGACTGTTCCCCGTGCTCGCGCTCGTGGCCTGGCCTAGGAACTGCTCGGCGGGTCCCCACTCGCGCACGGCACCCAGGTGCATGTGGACGAGGTGCGTGGGCCAGCCGGCGAGGTTATCCAGGATATGCGTGGCGTACACGATAGTGCACTCCCGGATCTCGGTCTCGTGCTTCAGCCACCCGAGGAACTCGGCCCGGCTCAGCACGTCCAAGTCCACCGTGATCTCGTCGAGCAGCAGCACGGTCCACGGACGCACGAGGCCCATGGCTAGTTGCACGCGGCGCCGCTCGCCGTCGCTGACCGCGTGCATCCGCCACGCGATGTCGATGTCCAGCACGCCGATCAGCTCGTCCCGCCGCTCGGGGTACGCGTCGCCGCCGACGGAGCGCAGGAGCTCGGCGACCCCGATGTCGGTGCGCACGATGGGGTTAAGCACCCATTCTAGGCCGAGGTACGTCACTCCTTCCAGCCCGTCTTTGAAGGGGTCGACTCCCGACACGCTGATGGTGCCGCCGGGCGCGAGACGCTTGCCCGCTAGTAAGCGCAGCAACGTCGTTTTACCCGCGCCGTTGGCGCCGATGAGAAGGGTGCGGCTGCGCGGTGGGACGTTCAGCGATATGCCCCGGATGCCTGTCCTGTAGTCGGGGAAGGTGTATGTCAGATCCTTGACGGAGATGTCCGGTGGTTGAGTGGGCGCCATGTTGATGGGATGGGGCTGACAAGTAGTTTCTTCTTTGGGCTACTTATTCTACTTGGGTACAGATATTTATATTTATGAAGTGAATAAGATATGATATTAGCCGCTAAGTGACGATATGTATTGGGAGTAGTCGAGGAGGATGTTGACGGCCTTATGACTATTCTTTTTAGGTGCTGTAATTGTGGAGTCGATTGACGATGTTGCAATAAGATCTAGATACAGTGCGTTCAGCTATAATTCAACACGGTGTTTTCCGTCGGAGTACGCAGGAAGCATGTAGTTCCGTCCAAATATTAGGACTAAATATAGGTAGTTCACCATAGGGCGCGTACTATATGCGAGCGCACGAATTAGTAGGATCGGTAGTTGTATTCCAATACTTTTTTTCCTTGATAAGAATGTGTTGTTATTAACTCTAGTCGAGAATGCCTGAAGGGTTATTCCGTTAGCCTGGCCTATTTATGAAGTGTGAAAGTATTAAGAAGTCGACTTCCGTTACCTCCCAGACATAAACTAATATCAAGATGTTATTAGCATATTTAAACAGGTACCTATGTATAAATCTAAGACTATCAAATATTCTTTACTCTCATTTGACATCAATGTTATAACCTTAAGTAATAGAGATGTCTCTAATGAACAATGAGCATAAGATTCTCATCTATATATATCATCAATTACATAACCACAGCCTTTCTCCGGGGTTATATAAGGCAACTTTACTCGCATAATACTTGATACTGGCTAAGTATTAGTAAATAGGCTGTGTAATCAGGGGATATGCTGTACCTCTTAAAGATGCACTGTAGCCGTGTAGTTATTAATTTAGCTAAAGAGCTCTGGGTCTTTGTTCCCCCGCGTAAGAATATCCGCCGCTCCGGAGCGTCTCGGCATCTAGAAGTGGGCAAGCTTACCTTATTAAAATTCCAATACGTTCCAATGATGACACTTCGGCGTTTAGTAATAACGATTACCACCATACCTTACATAGAATGGCGACAGTTAAGTCGGAGATAAGTAATTAACTAACTTGGACATTATTAATTTAGCGGGGTCATAAACTCCATAAAGCCCCCATCGCGAACTTGAATATTTGGATAGAATTTTTAAAGTAATATATTTAATATCTTCTTTTGGTATAGACTCTTAGAATTGTGAACTGTTTAGTCCATGACATTGCTATCAACTACCGCGCGACGAACTTTCACACAAGCATTGCACCATAATTCGAAAATTCTAACAACCCCTAAATTCTCACCGGTAGTCAACATGACAACTGCTGTGTTCAAACATATTGATGCATCAGCAATTCCGCAGGGGACAAGGCCATGGGCCAAGGTCGATATCGAAGCTACTTCGTTTAAGCTAGGTGACCATACCCGCCCAGTGAACAACATCCGAGGGCAGGAAAGCGAGTTTACCACAGACAACTCCGGCTTTGCCGTTTACAATGAACCGTCAAATGAGAAGTTATTTACAGATGATGCCGCTGTGCGTGGTCCATACTATCAGGAAATCGAGGATCTCCTAAGGAAGCGAATTCCTGGTATCAAGAAGGTGGTCATATTTGACCACACCATCCGGAGACGTACACCGGAGGCTGCTCGGGCTCCGGTACAGCAGGTCCACGTCGACCAGACGCCCGCCGCGGCCGAAGCCCGTGTGCGCCGTCATCTCCCCGCGGATGAGGCCGAGGAGCTATTGAAGGGCCGCTTCCAGATCATCAACGTGTGGCGGCCCATCGAAAACCCAGCAAGCGATCACCCCTTAGCCGTCATTGACTGGCGCTCGACGAAGCCAGATGATTTCATCCCGGTGGACCTGCTCTATCCTAAGCGTGCAGATTTCACAGTAGACAAGGACGACAGGGGAAAGGAAGTGCGTCCCGACGACTCGACCAGATACTCGGCGGAAGGATACGAGGTCAGGGGCGAAACGATGTCAGTTGCGCCGAGCGACGCGCATAAGTACTACTACCAGAAGGACATGACGCCGGATGAGGTCATTCTATTAAAGTGTTATGACTCGTTCGGCGAGGGCCAACCCCAAGGGAAGGCGGGAATTGCGGTGAGGACGCCGCATACGGCTTTTATCGATCCTCAGACACCTAAGGATGCGCCCCCGCGGCAGAGCATAGAGGTGCGGTGCTTGGTCTTTTATGAGTAGCGTTACTATCTTGACTTAGCGTAGATATAGTTACGAGCGGCTCTTCTATAATACAATATTCCCATAATGGTTTTGCACATTTTATTTAAGACTAGCCCCTTTCGAGCTATTTGATGATTTCAAGACAACTTCATGTAAACTAGAATACACAGTTTAACCTTTCGAGTTTGGCGTCCCTTGCGTTTACCCCTGTTCGGTATATCATACCCCGATACATGTACTACCTTGTGCCCGAGGTCAGCTTCACTACTTCCAGGTCAACTTGACAACGTGCTTCCCACCAGCCAGCCGCTCCAGCCATGCTTCATCCCTCTAACATAGATGACGGCTTTCCGGCCGAAATTTTGCAGCTGATCTTTGACAATTTGGTAAGCGAGACCAGGACTCTCGCTCGAGTCGGGCTCGTCTCCCGCTCGTGGCGAACACTCTCACTCCCCTTCTTGCTCAAGGATGTCGATCTCAGCAGTCACAACAACGGCCGGCTTCCTGAGTACGAGACACCGTCTTTCCCTCTTCTTCGTGGAGTCGTCATGGCCGACTACTCGGACGAGTACCGCCCTCGCAGCCTGGTCCCACGCCAACGTGCCTTCCTTCGCCTCATAACGGACCGCCCCGAGCTCGCCATGCATGTCAAAGCCTTTACTTGGACTCTCGTGTGGAAAGACTTTGATGAGAACGGCCTGGCGGACATGGACTTGCGGACCTGGGACGTTTTTAGTCGCTTGCAGAATGTCGCCCGGCTGGACCTCGCGTCATTACACAACATCAGCGACCAACCGTATACCCGCCAAAACCCCGCCAGGCTCTTTTCCGCCGTCACTCATCTCCGCCTCGTTGGTTGGATGCACCGTGGACTAGTCAAAGCCATACTAGCCTCGCTCGATGCGAGTAAACTTGGTTGTCTCGAGCTTGATCACTTGCAAGACGAAGGTGCTCTGCCCAACGGCGAGCCGATACCCCAGGACTTAGCCACGAAACACTCTCACCACCGAGGTGACCCGTATGACGACGAGGGCATTGACGACAAGCTGCGGGCGCGCCAAGAGCGAGGAGACGCAGCCATCTTTCCCGGACCCATGTGGTTTCCCTTGCGCCTCCTGCGTCAACGCTGCTTGGGTTCGATGAAGCGTCTTCAGATTAGACTCGGCCCTTTCACAGATACCCCTGACCGGCGCAACTACATAACCATGTTTCACGAAACGGCCAAATTCATTCGAAGGTAAGCAGATAATCGAAATAACCTCGCTCGTTCGTGAGAAGAGTGAGGGTGTTGTAAAAACGCCCGACATGATTGCTGACGAATTCGTAGCGCGAAAGACACGCTGAAGACCATATCCATTGGACTAGGAGAACATCCTACCCTCCACTGCGAAGACGAAGATCTGCTTAGCTCGTGTAGGACATCTCGGATCACAATCCGCCAAATCTACCGTCCCTTTTGTTTTGACCTGACCTCGGCCTTCCTCCACCGCTTGCTTGCGGTACTGACCGAGGAGCGATTCCCACATCTCACACGAGTGGACCTAGAGGGGTTCCGCATCATACGGAACGGAACTTCGCGGCTGGCCCGGCCCCCAAGCCCTGACTTGACGTGGCAATACATCCGCGACTGTCCCTTTATCGACGAAGGATTTACGAAAACGGCCAATATCGACTACCGTCAACCCTTCTCTGGCTATGATTACTATATCTCAGGAATGGACCAGGACAAGCTCGACGAATTGGAAGAAATCCTAGAAAGGAGTTAAGGCACTCGTTTTTATTAAGGAGCTTTTACTTTCTAATTATTTTGGCTCTAACCTACAGGGACCCTCCAAGCGACAGGTGATGAGGGGCCGGCACGCAAGGCACTCTTCGTAGTACCCGGAGTAAAGCCACCGTAAGTGACCTCGACTAGTGAGCCCGGGGCCGTCACTTGGGGATATTTGTCTATGGGGCCCCGTACATACTAGATGAAGAAGCCGTTGGATCCTTGTAGCTCGTGCCCGACCCGCCCCGATCGGTACCCCTGAACCCCTGGATATTTCAGTGACCCTATAACATTATACTGACAGGCATACGACAACAACAAAGTTTCAGCCACCATCTAAATCTTGTTTGGCTTGTCTTTTACCGGTGGCCAGACATCGTTCCCGCATCCTTCGTTGTTGTTGTTGTTGAAATAGGCAGAGCACGAAAGTAAGCCAGAAACTCGTGCAAATCTTGCTAGAATGACAGGCACAGACCTTATCCTCATCAACAAGTTATTGATATTTAGTACTAGTTATATACTATATTTGCTGATATCAAGAACTGTAAAGAGCGCTTTATGAGACACCTCGCTTCAGATTATCTTCTATTCGAGATAGAAGAGGATACATATCAGCCTTCCCTATGGGCAACGACATTTGGCACCGATTAAGCATTTCCTTCCATATATAGAGCGTTCTATAGTGATATCATATCGGCAATATCTAACGGGCTTCCATCGTTTCGTATATGCTCTTAGTTTCTCATCTAAATAAAATATGTATGACGAGTCCCTCTCTCGGTCTCTTTACTTATCAGCTTTGCACACGACTGCGGCGGAGAGGACCGATGCGGAGTGTCGCAAACTTGTTAACGCCGCCGGGCTGAAGAAAGTTAAAATTTGGAAGCAACCTATGGCACTTGACGGCGTTATCGAGGTAGACTTAGCGTGAGGTAGGAAGGTGATCTATATACCTGACACGGGCGAGTTGATAGCACTACTGATGATGATATGCTCTTAGTTGAATTAGTAGGGTTTCGTTAGGACTGGTTATAACATATGACATTCAACAATTTAGAAATCGGTAGGATTTTAGATGAGGCATCTAGAACAAAGGATAGTTTAGGGTTAGAGTACTTTTGCAGAATAAGCAAGTTGCTTTTAAGCTTACTTCATGATAGATGTCAAAATTTGACCTCTTATAGATTACACTCTCGCCGTAATTATTCTAGCCAGCTCATTACAAATCCAGTTTAAAATTCCCTAGTCTTTTCAAGTCGTCTCAGGAGGTATAGAACACGGATTGGCTTAGTTGATGCAAGGCTTAAGCTATAATATCTACTTGACTTTAGGTAGAATAAAACATTTTCTCCTATAAGCTCTTAGAGATATAGCATTGACCATACTGAAAATAGTATGGTTTGTTTCTACCAACAATAGCACTTACATTGTGGTGAAATCCAAAAACGGACAAGAATATGCCAAAGAGATTAGATGATCTGGGAAGATTCCGGTGTAATACGGCTAGGTGTTCCGGATCTACATATAGAAAGCAAAAGGCGGTACAGGCTGACCCCACTTCACGTCCGAGGGTCCGGGGCAAGCACGTAGAATCCGACGCCGAGGACCGCGGCATAGTTCCAATTAGCCAGCAGATGTTGGAATTTCTTTTTTTATAATTATATGAGTGTTCTTTAGGAATGCGTTGCCAATCCGCATTGTTTAAACGAGGTTACTGGCTAATACAGCAAAGAAACATATGCAGTATACTTATTTTACCTAACTTTTGGAGCAAAGGTATGATAAAAGTTCTTCATAAGGTACATAAGTGGAAAAATCTGCCTATTAATTGGCCGATCTATCTATTCATACCAGCCTTAATTCTCTCTGGCTACACAAAGGAACAATAAAGACCGAGTACCTAAGGTAGTAATGTAAATTATTATACATACCAATCTTCTCTTATACTTTACCAATACTTGTCAATTGATTTTGCAAATGAATTTGAGTATATATTGCAAACTAATAATTATCATAAGGCGTAGATCTGACCTAGTATTACGGCGTCTAAGTGACTACAACGGGGCTTCTAACTATCCAATTAACTTCAACGTTGTATATTCAAGAACATGGCATCTCGGCTGGAAAATATTTTGAATTTGTGGCGTAAATATCCCGAGAGTTATGAATGACTTCGACAGTCCACCCCGGGACGGTTGGCACTGTATGATGAATTTTGACACTTTGGGATTTTGATAGCAGGATAGCCAAGGGAAATGAAATCATAGTAGCTAGGAGCGTCATATCGGACTTTGGAGCTGAGCGTTGATGATAACATTTACGCCACTTTGGGACAGTCGACACTTTTCATAGCACGTAGATGTACACATAAGTTATTATTATTATTATTATTGACAATATTAAAAGACTTGGCTAGGTTAGAATGTTGGCCGTTATCGCACGAATTATGTTTCTCAAATATCTTGATTCAGATAGGGGTAGTATGAGGTCATTCCCAAACGAGGGTTTGTTAGCTTAGCCGGTGACGTAGAATTTCCAGATTTGGCCACGGTGTCTAAGAAATTATTATCGTGATCACCGATAGTTAACATCTTCTTTATGTGACTGGTAGATAGTTGGTTCATTAAAGCAGCAGGAAATTGGCAGACCAAGAAAGGAGAGAACGTATATCGATGGGCCACTGTATATTTCGATCTCAAACTTAAGGCTTTGAAACGACCAACGCAGTGGTACAGATACGAGAGTGAGTACCACGTCTGATGTCAGATTCATATGTCATGCCGTTCCGGGATAAACGGAAGCGCAAAGCTGGCTGTCTGCATCACCTAGGATGGAAATCGATGGTGGTGAGAGTATACATGATGAGTTGACTCCAGAATACCTGAGGGTTATGATTGTTATGATTTGCCTCGGGTTTCGTCATCACGTGGGATCGCTGGGGACGAGTGAGATCAGCTTTCACCGCGAAGGTTCGGGAAGGGTTTACTTAGCGACTTGAGTGGCGAGAGGGCCGAATCGAGACTGCAAACCCCTGCTACTACATATTAGCGGATGCAGCCTTTCTGTTCCTCCCGACGTTAATCTAAAGGGAAGAAAGAAATAATTGTGTACGTGTTCGAAGTGTAGTAACTAATAATAAAAAAGATGAGCCCGTTGTTGGTAGAAATTGGCGACGACATTGTTCGGTTGAGTTTGTAGCTGACATCATAAGGCTTTGCCGTTCACACGGGACTTCGGGACTTCGGGGCACGGACTAATTCTGACCTCACGGATCCGATGGACAGGGGGCAAACAGAAAATTGACAACTGACAAGATCTCTTTTACACCTGACAACTACCTACCCGGGTGGGGGGGGTCCTAGGACAGTATGACTCTAGAATGTTGAAATGTACTATAATGTCAATTCGGGGAAAGCCTGTTAACAGAGCTGTACTATAATTGTATGAAAAAATGCTAACGTTGCTTCCGATCCTTTCCGTGAGAATACACACACGCACTGACCATACATTCCAGCACGGGCCCCCCTTATAAGAATAATACTATAATCAAAATAGCCTCAATATCGTCGACTTTATACTGTTCTAGTAGGTGCTACTGTGGCCTTGAAATTAAAATAGGAAAGAGACTCTTATGAAGAGATAATGCTTGCAAAGATAAGAAAGACTATCAGAGATAAAAAAGACTGTTAGAGATAAGATGCTATTGCCGTCGATAGCAGGTGACTCTTGCCAATATAATAGGGCTTGTCAGTACGGCTATTACACCTGCCTCGCTACGTTGATTTTATATAAGGCTAGCCAGTCTAATAGGATCATATGCCTTATCATTTCAATAGTGAGTAGGCCTTATTAGTATAATAGCTTCTAAAAGCCTGAAGCACCTTGGCTAACCTGGAAGGAGTAGGTGCCTTAGTATACCTTATATAAGGTAATAGGTCACCTTTCCACACGCGTACGTAATGTAATGTAATGTAATGCCTCGTAGTCAATTTAAATAGCCCGTAGACTTATAACCTGACTTCTAATCTGACTTGTAATCTGACTTATAATCTGACTTATAATCTGACTTGTAATCATTCGAATCCCATCGTGACTTAATAAAAAAATAAACAATCTTAAGCACCTTGAAATAAGAGGTGTTTGAGATGGCCTCTTTTTAATTTTTATTCAATATATATATATATCCCTTAGTGCACAATACCTATTAGATAAATATACTAGTGGTACCACTAGTATTATATCAGGGTGTATATCACGTTAGTGTCCCTATTATAAGCATAACATGATTATATACCATATACACTCTGTTCGTGTAACCCCAGAATTGTGCAGCCAACACACTGTTGGAGATACAATACTGGTGGGGGGATAATACTGACCTAGCCTTACCAGACTATTATTTTTATTATTATATTTAAATTAAATCCAGGACCTTAGGGATATCCTTATTAAAATAATCAGAATCTCCAGGTCGAATAGTGTCCGATACAAAACGTGTGAGTCTCTATTGTTTAAATAAATTATTTTAACCCTTTTTCATAATGTTGACAGACTGGTATCAGTCTGTCCTAGGACCCCCCCCACCCGGATAGGTATCTATTATAGGTATTTATTCATGTACCTAGGTATGCACTACGTAGCACAATTTTTCGTATTACAAGATTACAAGATTCCAAGATTACCACCTGGCCGATGTTACCGCCGTGTTTGCCCAATTATATAGAACATAGGTACATTAACATCCAAAAAGAACTTAACCTATCATTTCATCTTCATTGTCTAGATGGGTCTTTCTTAAAGATCGAGACTTTTCGACTACAACATCACTTTAACCGGTATCGGTAACCAGTAGGGAGATCAATGATTCCCCCTTGGACCCCTATTTTTTTATTTATTTTTTTGCTTTTCTGCCTATCTAATTAGGCAAGCAAGCGAGTTCTGTCGTCGGGCTTGACGTGCATCCTGCTTGGCTCGGAACTAATCCTAGCATTGCAATGCATGCTGAGGTGCAGATTTCCCATTTGCGGCCTTTCCTTTTAATTTAAACTCACGTACAACCTTCACGTATGTATTACCTACCTTGCCTGCGCGTCCCTACGACGGAAATCCTGAACTGTTAGACACGTTTTACTACTAGTTGATATGCGTAAGACATGCATCACCACCAATTGCTGATCGAAAAGTTATGCTTAATACAACACCAAGAACATAAATCTTGGCAAAATTACCATGGAACATACCTACTGGATTTCTCTCTTGTATTTGTGCTTTCGATCCGTACTAGCGGCGTTAAGAGCTGGTAATCCTCGTTCCAAGTCTAAATCAGGTTGGAATTCCAAGTTGAGGTACCTGCCAAGTCTTTTCCAGACCCTTGTTTTAGACAACGGAAAACGCAAACAAGCATGTTTGTGGGCTTTTAACGGGATATTATTATTATTTGCGTTGTTCACTTCGATGTTCTTATATGTAGGTACATAGGTACTTATGAAATTATGAGGTCGCAGTCACCGAATCGAAGGCGGTAATCCGTACATATCCTGGTTCCCTGCACGTGCTTTATTACTTTCGCCGAAATCTTATGACAGCAGTCATATGACGTCACTTTAATATTTTATTAGTTCTGCAAAAGCTTAGGTAACAATCATGGAAGTTATTCGTTACCTATTTAACATCTTCACATACAATCGATTGATGAATTATCGAGCTGGACGAGACACGGATATTCCGATAGGTATATAAAAGCCAAATCTCACCAAAGCCGCAAAAGAAGGGTTGCAAACACCCGCCAGCCGGGATCATGATTGTAATACGTACATATATTATGCTGTGCTAGTAGAGGTCTTTCCGTCCGGCCTGCGCTCCGCCCTCGATACAGCAGATGTGCCCAATAGAATGACATATGCGATACCTTGAAAGGTCGAGACGAGATCGCCAGGGTCTTTTCCCAATCGTATACGCTGATCCACGATGTAGGTGTGTTTCTCACGGGTGGGGGGAGAGAGAGAGAGACATGGAATAATACATGGCAGATATGGGAGACAGGCAGAGGCATGCTACTCCCTCTCCAAGTCCTCCGCTTTCTTTATGTCCTCACCCGTTAGCGGCTGACCGAATGCAGAATGACATGCCATTTTTTTTTTATTTTTTTTTTTATTTTTTTTTTACAATGCACAATACCCCTTTCCGCCGTGCCCGCCTTCCAATTCGATCCCAATTCGATGGCGTGGTGCTTATTAGTGATCATGGTGTAGGTATGGTGTGGTATGGGTCAATCAACTACGTAGTAGCGAGCCTGCAAGTCTAGTGCAAGTCTGGAGACTTTGGAGGGGACAATGCATCATCAGCCTTGTTCGTGGCGAAAGTCTAATGGCCCTGGTTTGGTTATTGGCTTGTTGCCTCTCACTTACGACATAGCCTGCAGGCTTGGTTTCCCATCCCGGCACTAAAACGGCGTCCCTACATGTCGATCAACCCCCATCCTGAACCTCTTAGCGTAAGGTGGTGGCAGTAAACAGCCCAAGCCATCTTCTGACTAGTCCAGAGGTCAGAAGGGGGGACTACCTAACCTACCTAGGTAGTCTATTAGTTGCCAGCCCCAACATAGCGCCTCTTCTTTGAAGTCTAGGGATAGTCCGTAGTTCCTAGTTCCTAGTTCCTCTGAGGTCACGGCCCGCTCTAGCTCAATTCTTCATATCCCCTCTTTTCTCATCTTCATCCTTACATATAAAACCTTGAGACCTCACGTTTTCTTTCACTTGCCACTACAATCTAACGATACCTACCCGTCTTAAATATATATATACTAAGTTACGAGATAGCTTCGGTCTTATACCACTATCAAACAAATAACCTGATCCTCTAAACGTTACATCCAACCCGGCTTGACGCTGTATTCTTCTATTAAACAACATCGCCAATCCTACACCATGTCCGCACGAGGTTCCTACAGTATGGCTATGCCATCTTCCATCCCCCCACCCGTAGATCTTGCAAGTTATGCTCGGTCAATGCACCTACATACCAAGAGGCAAATGGAGGCAGCAAACATGCCCACAAGTCGACGGAGTAATCGGTCGTCGCGTACCCACGTACCCAGTTTACCCAACGGCACATCAGCGACGTCATCGTCGAGGAGTCCGGATGAAGTCGAGTATCACGATTGAAGGAGATGTACGAATAAGTAGAGTCGAGAAAAAACACTTATTTTATAACATAACACAACGTACATGAATCACATGTCCACGAAATAACGGGACATCGGCGGGGGAGGGGGGAAAAAACAACCAGAAACACGAATTGGCTCAGCTCGGCCGAGTTTAGCAGCCGGATATGAACGAACTTGTGAGGCGTTACGGATTCTATTAGGGAAGCGAATAAACACGCGCGCACATGAGAGGGAAGGGAATCCTTGCATAGCCATCAGCGTCAAGGATTTACGGCGACGGCCGACCGCCCGCGAGGGAGCGCGGGTTCAGGTCACGGCTGGGGAGTTTTTTACATTACATGGGAAAGCGATTGGGAGTGTACGTTTATCAGCAACGCCAAAGCACAGCAGTTTTGGCGAAGAGCATCGGGCAACAAAGCCGTCGGGAGTTGTTGCGGTAGTGGTATTCTAGGCAACAGACGAGAGAGAGCCACTAAGCGACCGTGATAGACGAGTCGTACGAGAACACGAATCTGATTGATTGGTGATCCCCCGGATACCCGGGATGATCGCGAACATCCATCTCAAACTTTTTCTGTCTTTTCCCCGTTGTGCCTGACGTGTGCTGTCATGTTGTGACTATTGACCGCTCTTATAGTAATCTTGTGACACTTGTATGGGCCAATTTGCTTCTATACCTTGTTGCTTTAACTTTGTTTTCTATCTTCAATCTCATTAATCATACCAGGTGTCGTCTAATAGCCTCGTTGGAATTTCACATGTTGACGATATTTACTCCGATCTCGTTGTTAAGAGACGAAAACTCTTACATACCTACCCATTTAATTTCTAAATATATATTTCCATCTTTATTCCGAATCTGGATATCCAAACAAATCTGCTCAATTCATGACCGAAATTAGGCACGAAGATTTCTTTAGATTGCGGAACCGATAGATCCATGCGGGACGTGGAATACGATGTCGATCTCTGCACGTCCCTGGTAGCCCGGGGGTGGAATGTCGGTAAGATACCTATGTCGAAGCACATCACGTTGTCTAACGATAGCCGCCATTGGGGGACCCCTCATGGAATTACGATACTTTTAATTCGTATTTGGCAAATGCGTGTCGGGTTGGACGGGACAGGGGTTTGATAGAAACGGAGACTTCTCCATTATTTCTGTAGAAGAGTTGGTTGATCACCGCGGCTTGCCGGCAGACGGCCAAGTATGGAGATACGTTTGTCATGGTTAAGATTATCTTCATTATTGGACAGAGTCGCGGCTCCGTGTTGTAATTCGCAAACCGGCCTAATATCCGTCGCTATGCTATGCTATGCCATCACATGCCACCCGGGCCGTCATAATTAATTGCAATCTCGACTCATTTATACAAGAGGGGCCTTCTTCTTAATACCGAGCGCTGCCGCGTGATCCTTTTTCTTCTTTACAACCCGCTTAAACGATGGGGGTGGCATGTCCTTGGATGGCGCATTTGCCGACGACGATGACGCTGTTGCCGGTTGTGCCTCAGGGGCACTGCTACCGTTACCGCTACTTCCAGGCGTGAGCGCCGACGTCGAAGCGGACGCCACGTCATCCATTTCCTCGTCTATAACGTCTGCCGTCATGCGGTCGACCTGCCTCGCGAACTCAAAAGCCCTCCTTGCCGCCTCTGCGTCTTCTTTCTCTTGCCGCTCCGCTTCGTTATCGATGGGTAGCGCAACGCCCACTTCTACGCCATCCTGGTTCGCACGTTCTAACCGGGCATTCCTCGTGCGTATCTCATCTAGCGCGTCCGCGACCGCCATCTCACGCTTCGCGTCTACGGTCTTGGCTTCGAGCTCTACCATGGCATTGCGCTCCTCTTCCTCCTTCTCTAACCTGTCCAACCGCTCTTCGTCTGTCTCGTCAATTCCTACTCGCCATGGCTCCGTGCTCCGTTTTGCTCCACTCTCGCAGGCCTATGATTGAGGTTAGAGAACGAACGGAATTCATGGTGTTACGTTAATAGGAGACTAGGACATACGTAGTCTTGGTTCTTGGGATCTGTCTTGAATGTGATTTGTCCGCTGCATCTTGTACATCTGATGTAGAATCCTGTTTTATATTAGTATTATGTGGGGATACCTGGCACTCTAGTGCTGGATGAGATAGGTAAAGAGGAAGAATAAGTTGTAACATACTGTCAAATGTTAGCTTCATCTAGGATAGCAAAGTATGAGAAAGGTAGACGCTTAGTATGTACCTGAAAATCTGAATGCCTAGATATTTTTCGTCTAGGGGCGTCTCTTTTCGCGCGTTGAACTAATGTTTAATATTAGTATGGGTGCTATTTAGATGACATCCTAGGATTAGACTCGTACCTTTCTGCCTTTGTAGATATACTCTCCACATGTAGTACATTTCATAGAACTGCCAGGTGTTAATACGTAGCTCACTCCATTTGAAGAACTTCACATACTACGAACATATTAGCTTCTATATAATAGGAATATATCGGGGTCCGAGGAGAATATAAAAACAGGGACCACAAAGACTTCACATACCAATGGTGCCGCCAGGCGGACAGTCTGAACCTTCGGGCCAGCATTTTTAGGCCCCTTAACCCTCTTGATCTGACTTGGATCGAAGTCAGGGGGGTAGTACTTGGCTGCACACAGTTAGTACTGAAAGCTGACAAAGCGATGGCTATTATCAAGGGGTTGAAGGTGAGATAGAGCCATCGTTGGAAGACATACTGAGAACTTTTCGTTCAGACATGGTCCTTTGTTTTACGAGATGAACGGGGAAGTTGAGTTTGTGGAGCTATTCGTTCCTAACGACTTCGTTTCGATGAGACGCGTCTTATGGCGATGCGTTGAAGACGTGGATAATCGTAAGGCGATAAGATACATGTAGTACCAGAATAGAATTAATGCGATGTGTAGCAGTTGATTGGTACTTCCACTGTATGAGGTGGAGGTGTGGCGCTAGTCACGTGATAGTTCAGCCTCACCTGCTCACCTTAAAGACTGCGGCTGAAATTGGGCTTTTAGAACCTTGAAAGATACGAAGATACATCACATCTGGTACTTTGATACCTAAGATTTGCTCCACTTCCCCGTATGGGTATGATGCATGCCAAGCTTTAATAAAACGGGTCCAATCTATAATTCAAGTTCTCATTCTCGGGACAATTCCATATGAGACGATGAATCTAGCCTCTGGTCCCTGCGCTACACCAGATCTGGTTTTGGTCGAATGGGGCTAACCAGGCATGCCCCCGTCATACTAGGTCATAAATTTCGGACAGATCTGAAGAAATGACTTGCCATCGGTGGTAGGAAGCCTGTTAAATGGGATTCGTTAACGACGCAGACTTGGCCCCAGTGCCATACCTACTCTAGGAGAACGTCACTAGGTTAGATATCTTATTGAGGTCCTATACTACCTAGAGCTTAATAGATCTTACGCACGCTTATTACTACGCTTAGTTGTCTTCAACAAGGGGAAATGTACATAAACATCAGACTGTCTCATTAGTTAACCCTTTGTGTATTATTAATAACCATAGAATTGTCCACTACGTGGCAGATTCATCTTCGATCTCGAATCCCAGCTTCGAACATTTCTGCTAGGGTGTCCCATTTTCCTGCGGCGGCGTCGCCACTGGCCCGTGCAACTCCTCTCAACCCGCTACAAATAAATTTCAAGTGGCGATCCATGTCCGCTCGTATGTCACGTAGAACTTCAGCGAATGTCTTTTCCTTATCTTGCATCATCGAGGTCTTGTCTTGATCCAAGAGAAATGTTTCGTCTTCCTCCTCGCCACTCCCCATATACCGTCGACTATGCTTCGTGGGTGAAGACATTACTGATAATCGTGATAACTCCTGCTCCTCTTCCTGTTCCCGTTCGGATTCTAGCTGGCGTGCATCCTGAAGCCTGATAGTAAGATCAAACATGTCTAGAATGCATTCTCGGATAGGATCAAGCTTGCTGCCTAAACACACTTCACTAATAATCTGTTTTGTATACGCACTGTGCAATGCGGTCATAGCAGTTATGTCCTCTGTATACCGAAGATTCTGGTGAAGCTCAGCCGTGAGTGGTTCTAAGACCAATGTAATTAGGTAGGATCGAAGCGTATTGCAGAACCACAAGAGTTTCGCTCTGAGACTATAATAAGTTGTTTGGTCTGATGACGTATTTGGTGTACCCGCAATGCTGTCAGAGACTAAGCGGTATTTGTGAAGGACGTAAGTAGCTCGACGGAGCTGTAGTAAGAAGGTAAAAACTGCTTCATATTGGGCAAGACTCTCGTCTGATAGGATAATCCGGATCGGCCAAGACAAGCGATAAAGGATCCTAACAAGCGGTAAACCCTTGCGAACCGATCTTCGAATGTCTTTCACATCATCTGTAAGGCTATCTGTGGCCACACTAACGACTAGTCGATGAGCGTTGGTAATAGTACCGAATGTCTCATGCGCTAGAGCAGTCAAGTTGAAGTGATCATGCCAGCTTGAATTGAGGAGATCCATATTGTTGAAGATTGCGAAAGCGAAGAGGTCGGACTGTGCCCCGTTGGACATAAGGTATACTTGCTGAAGCGCATCCAGGACTGACCAGAGACTACAAGACTCGAAGAGAGTCCGCCGAAGAGTTGTAGATGCGGCGTGATGCTTACTCTCCATCCATTTCTCGAAAACATCGCCAAAGACATCAGAAAATGGTGCGAAGACGCCATACGTCGATATAAGGTCTCTGTTAACATCTATGGGCGAGTCCGTCATGTGAGTATTAGTTAATTGATACTTTCCAAGGAGCTTAAGTACAACGACGCTCTTGCCGGTGGTGAGTATCCTCGATGCCGCTGGCCGTAGAAATCGCGGTACATATAATGTGCCATCGGTTGTTTTTCGCAAAGTGTACTGATTTGACCATACTTGGCTCATGGGAACTTTGCTCGGCGAGCTAGAGATGAAGAAAGCCTTATCATCACCTATCAACTCTCCAGCCTCCATCCAGAGACGAATAGATCGAAGGTAAACTTGGAAACACTCGAAAAATAGGGTAGCAATGAACTGATACACCGCATCGTGTCCCTCCAATTGGGCAAGTTCAGCAGCTTCGAAAAGAAGTTCCAAGTAGTAAAACGGACGAGGGTATCTTGATCGTTGGAGCTGCTGGATAATTTCCGAAAGGCTAACGAGTGGTTGCAAATGAGGTTTTATGTCATCTAGAACTCTGGCTAGACTAATAACGACATCTTGCTGAATATCTACGTATCGGGCTTGAAAATTCGATATTTCGTGATTAAATGATCGAAGCCGCTCCTCAACTGCTTCTCGGAACACCTGCAATAGCGGAATATTCTGGGGCTGCTTTATAAACTCGCGAAGAACGGATAGCTGCCGGCCAGCTTCGCTGAAGGAGCCTAGTAGTGCCTTGTAAAGTTCCCAAGAGGTATGCTTCAGTTGGAATTGTAATGAGGGTACTCCTTGTCCGTCGAATAGGGTATTTTCAAGACCATTTAGCATGAAGAGTACCTCGCGCACGACCTGAAACTCGGATAAGGCAATCTTATGGGATCTTCCTGTTGGTTCCTTCGATGGCGTAGCATTCCTCCAAAGCTGAGTTGCTCGCACTTGTTCTAATCGTTTCTCATCTTGAGACTCGACAAGGAAATCGGCAGGAGACTTCTGATATTGTGCTTCGACGGTTGATGCCGAGGTGAGTTCGTCGTTAGAGGATAGATCAGACACACTCTCAAGATATTCGTCTTCAGAGCTATCCCCGCCAAATTTGACATTTTTCCAGAGGTCACGATCTTGATCCCAACCTTCTTCTCTAGCGATGTCTTCCCATTTAAGAGGGGGGCCAAGATGTTCGCTTAACTCTTTGAGCAACTCCAGGTCAGCTAGCTTAGATTTCTGAACAGGCTGGTCCTCGAGTAGCAACAAGAAGTGGAGGGCTTCGGGTGTCCATTTACTAGAAACATGTGGGAGAGCGTCTAAACGCTCTCTTAACGCATCTGCCAACCCATCTTTGCTGATGACACGAAAATGCTCTTCGAGTCCGTTGAGTTTATCCTCAACATCAAATTGGTTCGTGCGTAGAAAACTGTGATGACGAAGTCTTCGCAAGCTGGACTCTTTAAGAACATTAAAACGTCCAGGATCTGACTATCGATATGTGTAAGTGAGTGTGAAATAGAATAAACAGTAAACTTCTACCCTTACCTACCTGACTTGATGTCGAAGTAATGACCTCGACCAACTCCTCAGTTAATGCGCCCAATGTCGCGGCGTGTGCCATACCGAGTGTTTTATTCGTACAAGACTAGAATGAAATATTATGAGGTTGATTCATTAATCCGACATTTTCCCAATCGTGTGTTCTCTTATATGGATGTACACAAGTATCCAGGCCTTAGTTAAGGCCCATTAGGTATTTAGAGGCTTATCTGACAAAAGCTTATCGAATTGATACGCGTCGACGCGATCTGTAATTACCGGGGTTGTACCAGGGGTATGAGTTTTACAGTGCGGATAATATACTACTTCATATATCACGTGCTTCCAACACTGTGGCTCCCCCTTTCCACTTGCTTATACGGTACCCACTTTCGATTTTATGTACAACAGATTACAACGTAACCAAGATTTTCCGATGCCTCATATCCCTCTGAACATTCTGAATATTCTAAACATGTGCCATTTGGGCCACGACTCCTGACGAAAACCTTCTATTCATCTGTACATTTCCCACCCCTTAATTGATTCTGTTTCTTTGCCCTATTATGATCGCTTCTGCGATATTCTAGGCTATTCATTCTTTGACATCATTCTCTCCAAGTAGACACGAACTTGGGGCCGTAGACCTTTTGGTGAAGTTAATGAATATAAAACAGCAACTACCATAATGGCCATCGCGAGGCCCGTCCGCGCGCTTGCGCTAGCTGTCTTCATAGTCTGCTGTTTTTTCCTATACACGATATGGCGCCCGGCTTCTGGCGTGCCCAGCATAAAGACATCTGCCGACTTCCACGGTACCATCGAAAGGGATCCTAATTTGGATCGTGAGTCTTCCCTAGTTTGTTTTCTATTCGCCGTGGGCCACGTCTAACAATCCGAATAGCCACAGGAGAGCCCGAAGGTAAACTCGTACGCGCAATCGAAGGGGGGTACGCCCCCGGCATCGCTGGTACCTCGAGAATCAATGCGACGATCCTAACGCTAGTACGAAACGAGGAGCTAGATGGAATATTGCAGTCGATGCAGGACTTGGAACGAACATGGAACTCCAAATTCAATTATCCGTGGACATTCTTCAACGACGTCCCCTTTACCGAGGAATTCAAGCGAAGGACACGAGCGGCGACCAAGGCTGAAACGCGATACGGTAAGTGTGATGTGATTATGGGCTTCTCGACGGGGCTTATACTAATTCAGCACCGTAGAACTTATCCCGAACGAGCACTGGGATACACCGTCTTGGATCAACGACGATTTGTACAAGGAATCAGTCAAGATTCTCGAGGAGAATGAAGTCCAATATGCCGACAAAATCTCGTACCACAAGATGTGTCGATGGAACAGTGGGCTTTTCTATAAGCATCCTGCGCTAAAAGACATGCAGTACTACTGGCGTGTCGAACCCAATGTCCATTTCTTCTGCGACGTGGACTATGACGTATTTCGTTACATGCAGGACAACAACAAGACATACGGTTTCACCATCACCCTCTACGATGCTCCTAAGTCGATCCCGACTCTATGGCCGGAGACAACCAAATTTATCACTCAGCATCCCGAATATCTACATGAGAACAGGGCCGAGCAGTGGTTAACCGATAAGGAACGGCGTCCTGTCCACTGGGAACAGGCAAATGGTTATTCGACATGCCACTTCTGGACCAACTTCGAGATCGCGGATATGAATTTCTGGCGAAGCCAGCCATATGAGGACTACTTCAACCACTTAGATCGTGCTGGTGGCTTCTTCTACGAAAGATGGGGTGATGCGCCTGTGCACAGTATAGCACTTGGTCTGTT
Source organism: Daldinia loculata (assembly GCF_022478755.1). Lineage (NCBI taxonomy): Eukaryota > Fungi > Ascomycota > Sordariomycetes > Xylariales > Hypoxylaceae > Daldinia > Daldinia loculata. The sequence goes on from NW_026054897.1 coordinate 152,527, forward strand.
CGAGGACAAGAGCAAGATCCATTGGTGGGTACACTCGTCCCTACAGCAATGAATTCAGTATGCTAACCTCTTCTAGGTTCCGCGACATCGGATACCAGCACATTCCTTTCTTTAATTGCCCTAACTCGCCGAAATGCAGAGGCTGCGTTACCGGTCGTCTAACTGATGGCGAGAACTGGTTGAATAAAGAGGACTGTCGACCTAACTGGTTCAAAGTTGCTGGGATGGGCTGAATGTGACATAGAAAGGGGTGTTTTAGGATACGTAAAAATGGCTGCACGATATTGTCTGATGCTGTACTAATGTCTGGGAAATCCCATTATGGATAAGAATAGCATGACGGCATGCGGTGTTCGGCGTAGAAGGAGAGAGCGCTTCATAGAAGGAGGGCTGTGTTCTCAGGTTGACATGGTATAATCAACCAACTATTTTTGCCTGGACATGATGTTGAGGATTGTCTGTACTAGGTGTCAAAGTATGCCGTTTGATACGTTGGATATCCTTTATGAAATCGTAAGACTATTTGAATGATCTAGGGAAGACTTGCATCAATTATATCCAAATACCGTGACAATACCGGATGTGCCACTAACACAATATTGATCCCCAAATCCATTCTCCCTCCAAGAAAAGCAACTTAGAACATTGCTACGTTCCTTGGGCTTACCATCTTTGCCAATGGACTTCTTCGGTTCAAGACCAGCAGGTCCCCAGGGGACAGCTACTTTAGCTTTCAACTCCCCCGTGAGAACATCCCATACCCACATCCTCCCTTCTCCGTGCCGACCAGGCGCCCCTGTCATCTCATCCCCCGCCAGAACGAATTGCTCTTTCCCACCAAGAATAGACTGGACACGTAGGTCTTCATTTTTCCATTCAGGATCAGAGTATGTCTTTAGACATCCTCCACTCTCCCTATCCATTAAGCGGAGCTTGCTATCGAGACTGCCCACCAGAACAGCCTTTCCGTCTTTCGTCAAACACAGGCTTGTAACGCTAGGACCAATGACATCAGTGGTACACCGCCCCATACGCACATCGTACGTCCTAACGCGTCCATCAACGCTACCGCTAACGATTTCAGACCCGCGCACGGCAACAGCACTGATGGAGTCGCGGGCTTCGGTTAGGACCTGAATCGGCTTGAGGGAATTGCTCTTCACGTCCCAGATTCGCACGCTGGTATCAAGACTACCGCTCACGAGAAGACTATCGTCCTCACCGGCGAAGGCTACGCAGTTGATACGCGCGGTGTGGCTTTGCTGGGTGCCGCCGAAGCGCCGCAGCGTCTGCGCCGACGCTACGTCCCATAGAAAGACGGCGCGGTCGCCGCCTGACGATGCGAAGCGCGCGTTGTCCGAGGCGACGGTCAGCGATAGCACCTCGTACCCGTGCGCCGAGTACGTCTGGATAAGGCGACCTTCCGGCACGGCTAGGGGCCCGGGGTTGCTCTTCTTAGTGATGTGCGAGTTTGGATGGATAGACGTGCTGGGCTGTGGGTTGTATAGCCTGATAGACCGATCCGCAGAGCCGGCTAGGATGTACGTCCCCGGCGAGGCCGAGTACGCGAGCGCGTGGACGGGGCCTGTGGGTGGATGCTTAATTAGCAAATTATAGTTGAGCTGTCTTCGGAGAGGGTTGAGACTTACCATTAGAACCTAGTAGGTGAGCGATTGGCTTGTCCGGGAAAGTCATTATTTGATATCGTGTCGATATCCATGACCTAGTTAGATTCCAACCACTTATACGCCCGAGATCGAGGCAAGTCACCTCTGCATCGTAGAAATTATCTCCACTTTTCCTCGAAGCTTAGAAATTCCGAGAAGAAAACTCTGGTAGTAAACTCCGGATTTATGGATTGGTAATTAAAAATTAAAAGCAAAGAATTCGTTATGGTTGAATGAATGAGCGCGTGGTTGAGTACCTAGAGTCTGTCCCGTGCCGCCGAGTGACGTCTTATCTTATCAAAGGCGCCGCCACTAATAACGTACCGTCAAAATTGAATACCAGTGCTTATCGATAACTAAATACTTTTTTTTTAGCTTTGCACCAGCTCCAGAGTCCGGAAATTTTTTGTAACGCTTCAACACTTAAGTTACTTACATTGCTACGACTTGTATTAAAGATCGAGTGCTTTTCTAGGAAATCAGACTAGAGCTTGACGCAAAGCGTTTGCAATGCTTCGATTGAGCAGCCGAAGCGCACGCCGTATCGGAACCTCTTACATATGCACATCATGTCTTGCTTGTCATTCGACAAGGTCGCTGGCATTCCGTCCCACCTTGATCCCTAGTCAAAATGGCCGACATCTTTCAAGCACATCCCGTCTGCTTGCGCCCACGACCGAAACCTCAACACCGAATTCTAATGGTGCCGAAAATATAGAACCCCCACCACCAGAAGCGCCGAAGAAGAAGAAAAAGAGGAAGCCTAAAAAGGATGAAAAGAATGTCGCCGCCCAGGCCGAAGGTGAACGTCAGCTACAAGTTCTACAAGGCGCGCTCCAAGCATTAAAGAATGTTCTCGCTGCGCAGAACATTAATGTAGACCATATCGGCAAACTTGGGAATCAGATCAGCCAAAAAGACTTAGGGCCAGAAGGAATCCCTAAGGCTAAGGCTAAGGCTAAGGTTAAGGCCAAGACAGAATCTGCGGGTGATGATGGAGTGACTCAAAAGTCACAAGGTCCTTCAGAGAAGAAGGAATCAAGGAAGAAGTCAAAGCGAAAAGTATCAAGCGAAGAAGATATAGCGAAGGCTGATGGTGTACCAGAGCAGGCTGCAACTTCAAGTGGCCGCTCCAACAGGGCTGCGAAGAGGGCGGCAAGCCGCGAAAAGTCAAAGCAGAAGACGGCTCCTCAGGTGACCAAGAAGCCAGTTGGACAGGCTTCAAAGGGACAAGCCAGACCTAAAAAGGGAACCCCGTCTAACACTCTCCGGGAGCGAATGCGAAACATGGACAGCGGTGATGTTTGGGGTGACTATAAAATTATCGGCGAAGATGCATCGGAAGCACAAGAGTCAGGAAAGGGGACCAGGTCGAAGAAAAGACCACCTTTAGATATCAGTACTATATCCGCCAATAATCTTCATCCAGAACCCGTTAATACGGTTCATCCGCTAGTCCCGGGATTGTCCTATGGTCTTGACAGGGTCCTGTTCAACCCCGGCGTCTATCACTTACAAGATCCTCGTTCCCGAGTCTACAACTTCGACCCATATCTCTCAGAGATTATGCCAATTCAAGAATTCGACTTCAACGCTTTGAAACAGTATGTGACCTCTTCTAAGGACTCTACACTTATTGGCATTGCGAAAGAGCATGGCAAGAGATACACGGGTTCGACCTCAAGCATGACATCCATGCTTTCTCACTTCCACTATCTCCTATCGTCTTGGCGAGAAATCAACACGTCGATGCTGTCAAAGGGTTTCACCACAGACTCTCTTCAGTTCACGAAGATTATGAAAGGCCCGGCGGCAGTATTCTTGCATTGGAAAGATGGCACTTACGCCATAGATGCTGATAAGGAATTTGACACGGCCAATATCTTGAGCATGCTTGGGAAGTCCATGGAGAAACTTCTCACTCTCTCCAAAGAAGAATACGAGAGGTACAGACATATCAACTCCGACCAGATCACAGAGGAAGAGCGAAATGCCGAAGAAGCCTTTCACTATACCAAATTCCTTGATTTCATGATGCGTTCCCAATTGGATGCGCACGATCCAAGGGTGCCTGGGTCAGGTATGTTTGACCTTAAGACGCGTGCAGTTGTATCCATTCGTATGGATGCGAAAGGATTTCAGAAAGGTCTCGGCTACGAAATTCGTAACCGATTTGGCCAGTGGGAGTCATTCGAACGAGAATACTACGATATGATTCGTTCCGCATTCTTGAAATATTCTCTTCAAGTCCGTATGGGTCGAATGGACGGTATATTTGTCGCATTCCACAACACCCAGCGTATCTTCGGCTTCCAATACATCCCAATAAGTGAAATGGACCTTGCATTGCACGGAACATCGAACGTCACTCTCGGTGACAGGGAATATAAACTCAGTCTTGCCTTACTTAATGATATTCTGGACCGGGTTAGCAAGAAGTTCCCAGAGCAATCTCTACGACTACACTTCGAGACAAGGATGTCAGCGAACGCGCCGTTCATGTATATTTTTGCGAAGCCAGTGTCCCAGGAAGATATTCACGAGGTTCAAAATGCCAATAGGGCATCTATCGAAGCGTTCGAAAGGGAAATTCTTGGTTTAGCTAAAGATGAGGCAGAAGCCGAAGTTGAAGCCGAAGCTGAAGCTGAAGCCGCAGCTGAAGCCGAAATTGAAGCTGAGTCTGTTGATGAAAATGAGAACGTGGTTCAAGGAGAGGTTGAGGGAATTGAAAAACCTACCTTATCTCAGGAAATGTCGAGTCTGGCTGCTTGGAATGAAGTGCGTCAGATGGTTGAAGATGCTGTGGATGACGACGAAGTCGGCGTCGGCGCTGTGCGGGAAGCAATCGAAGACGCTCTGGAGCAGAGCGGGCTCCTTCACGCGAAATCGTCCACAGAAGCGCGAGGATACGTTGATGCCTTACTCAGCGCCATCACCAATAGCAGATCTGCTAAATCAGAGTCGACACTGAGCGCGCCAACCGAGGGAGAGGTGACTGCCGATGAGGACGACCCTACTTCTACTCAAGAGATACCGGAGCCGGAATCAGAACCCAGTAGTGAGCAATCTGTATCCGAACCCGAACCCGATACAGAGCAATCGCAAATCGAAGAAAAGTCTAAACACGCCTCTGGCGAAGGTGATAATGCGGATTCTCAACCAGAAGAAATAAGCGTGCAACAAGATGATGGCTTAGAGACGCAGACAGAGTCTGAAACATTTACATCACCCGCGTCTAATGATGAGCCTACGAATGCTATATCTGAGTTAGATAGTTCAGCCTCTATAGAAGAGACGACATCACAAGTACAAGCTGACGTTAATACAACTAGAGAGGTTGAAGAGGAGGAGGAGGAGGAGGAGGAAGAAGAAGAAGAAGACCAGGAGGAAGACGAAGACGAAACTGAGGATATTGACGACGAATTGGATGAAGGTGAATCTAAGAGAGATCTCAATGCGGCTTCATCTATGTCGCCGTTGAAAGATCTCATTGTGAGAATGGCCCAAAGGATTGACGAGAGAGCGCTGTCTGATCAAGCCGAGGGTTCTATAGACGATTCGTCCAAACTTAAAGAATTTGAGCGGATCCTCGGTCAGCTCATTGCCCGCTCCAAAGAAGAACAGAGCGAACCTCGAACCGACGGCACTAGTTCTATCTCAGGGGCTCCGATAGAACCGGGGATCGAAGGCCAAGCGGAGATCCTTGAGACTGGGACAGAGAAAACAGAGGATACACAAGGTGCTTCTCCAGAGTCGACCTCAGAAGAGGCTTTAGGAGATGCTACGCCGGCTGAAGAGGAGATCGACCAAAATCTACTAGGTCTGATCTTAACCATCAGAAACAAAATTAACGGGGAATATGTGACAAGGCCCGAAAAATTAGTTCGGGCTGATGATTGGGTTGTGGAGTACAACATCGAGGAGATCCCGACCAAGCGCGCCAACACCATCTACCGACAGTGCCAGGCAAGGCGGCGCCAGGTGTTTGAGGACACGGGCAACAAAGAATCGCAATGGTACAAGATGTTCCGCGGCAGTCTCGAGGAACGCACGATGGCAGGCCGTAAGTTTAGAGCCTCGGAGACCATGAAGGCCCAGCAGCGCCCCGTCCATGTTGTTGGCCAGGAGAAGCCGCTGCGATGGGAGGAAGTGTTCGGGACGCCGAAAGAGACGATGCCGGCGGAGGGTCTAGTAGAGGATGAGATGGAGGATGAGCATAAAATGGAGGAGTAGGTCGACCAGGGAAAAATAAGTTAGATCTTATGTCGGCCGTAGACTTATGCTGTCTACGACGCTACTACAGAGTCCATTGTATAACATCCGGCCTACGGCGCTATGAATTTATACGATGGTGGGTGGGTGATTTGGCATAAAAGTACCTAATGGGTTCACGAGGGGATATAAAAATATTCGGCTATCTCCCGTGGTGGCTGGTATGCTACACTGCGCGGAAGCAGACCGTCTCAACTCTGTACATTTAACGCTGTATATATGATGTGTACCTATGAATTCACATCCCGAGGACTCGTTAATGACTAGGTGGTGGTAGGGCGACCATGATTGTTTACGCTTTACCTCTATATCTATACACTTTAGATATATATTTATCTCACCTCTCAAAATATATACTTACCTATCTATTCTAGAGTTGCACGCACATATCTATTTCAATGATGTCGAATTGATTTGTTCTTAGTACTACTACTACCCGTATGTGAAGTCGTTTGTATACCTACGACTTACCTAGGATAAATCTTCATGGTTCGGCCCAAAGTACCTACCATCACACTCTTATAATCCTTCTCAGGTGAGATGTTTATAGTCTCGTGTGAGGTAGGGTACCTGTTAAAACGACACGAAGGAAGCATTAAATAAATACCTTGGGCAAGCTTTGAAAGTTATAAGGAGCAGAAGTAATCAATTCCCTAGGGTATCTACACGTAGCCAAGCCTCCCCCTCCCCTATAAATAATAGTCATCCTATCGTGCTATCATTAATGCCTAGGCGCATCATCCATACACCCATACATACCTAGGTAGAGGTAGGTAGGTAGGTAGGTACTTATCCACAACACCACCACCACCACATTCACGCCCCAAGATCGTAGTAAATACACTTAGTCGTCCTAAAATTATACACAAACGCATGACGACTAGCCCCATCCGTGTTCTCCCACTCGGCGCGCCACGCCAGCAGCATCTCGTGGATCTCGCGGAGATACCTGCGCTCGTTCTTCTCGACGGACTGCTCGGCCCTACGCCAGCTCTCGGCTTCCGACAGCGACGTCTCCTGTATCAGGTCCAGGATCACGTCCGACGTCTCGACGGCTGCGATCGGGCCCTCGAGGAATGTCTGCAGTAGGCCGGCGGCGTTGGCCTGCGCTTGCTCGATTACTACCAGGCGGTTGAATTTCTTGGACTTGGTGCCGGCGACTAGCACGCTGACTTCCTGGTTCGGGTTCGCGGACACGGTGCCGCTTTGGGCGACGGGGGCTGTGCTGCCGGTGGCGTCGGATTGCTTTGTGGTTCCGCGCTCGCGTTGCGCGGCGCGTAGCCAGGGGAGGAGTTGGGATGTTGAGATCTCGGCGTCGGGGACGTCCTTGCGATCCATTGTCCTGACTTTTAGTACATTGTCCTGCTTTATAATGACAATCCATGAATACGTCTCATCGCGATTCCTCGACGTGAGTTCTTCCGGGGACCGGGAATCCCGGGCTAGCTCGGCGCTGATGTCGTGAGACCACAGCATCGAGAGGATTTCGATGCCCGCCGTACGGAGAGTTTGGGCGTCAAAACTGGCTACCAGTACATCGCACTAGGAGATTGTTAGGTAGTGTCGAGATATGGTATACAATAATATTGGCGTTGGACTTACTCTCTTAGTGTTAAAGATTCCTGATGTTTCTTCCTCGGGCTTCTTTAAGAATTTCCCACCGGATTTCGGTAGCCGTGCTAGCTTTTCCCATGCCAAGCTGAAACCAACTGCGTGTGGCCCTTCGCCTATCTTTGGCCGATGTGCTTTGATTAAACTATCATAACGACCGCCAGCGGCAAATACATCTTTGAACTTTTTATCATATAGGCACTGGAATAGCATTCCGCCCGAGAAGAAGTTCTCTTTAATGCTGCTTAGGGGGTTGATGTAAATTTTCGCATGGACGCCGAGGCGTTTCGTATACTCGACTACATCTTTCAAATGGGCAAGGGTCGGTTGTAATTTCTCATACATCCGACTTCCTTCGAAGATTGCCTTGAGCTTAGCGAACGCTTTCGCTGGGGTATCTAGCCTTTTGTTAATTTTCCACTTGAACTCTTCATTGGGGTTTGGGGGTTAGACGCTTACCTCGGAAATCAAATCGTCGGAGATCTTCAATACTAGTTACAGATATTCCAATCATAGGTGAACGAAGCTCCGCCCGAATCTTTTGAAAGGTGTAAGAGTGGATGTTCAGCTTACTGAGAGATTCAGCCGCCAGTTGCCTTGCGGTCAAATCCACGTTACAAAAGTCAAATATAAGCTGTAGTAAGTCAGAATGGCCGAGATGGAAGCACATTGGTGATGTCGAGGGGAACGCGTTTATGATCTCGTCTAGCACTTTGATAACCTCGGCTTCCTTCAAAGCCAGATCTAAAGTGTCTGTAGAGACAATGTCAAAATCAACTTCGCCAACCATGAGAGGCTGTCCGCCGTTCCGTCTATCCCGGTAAACATTACCGAAGGTGAAAGATTTCCGAACTTTCGAGATATTGGTATGTTTGGCCAATGCTCTAGCATTTCCAAGCATCAGGTCGAATGGCAGCTGGACTACCGTGCCGTTCTGATCCAATAGTTGAACGATATCCTGATTCGGAGAGTAATGCGGAGAGCGGGGATAGAGCGAACTGCGAGGTGTTTCGACTGCGCCATGACGGCGGAACACCGATACCAATTCTTCCTTAACCGCACTTTGATGTAGTAACTCCGCCGCCGTAGGATTAGGTGTCGTCATATCCCACGCGTAATCTTTCGTAGGCTCTAGGGGTGCCGAAAATAGAGCCGAAACGACTTTTGGATAATAAGGAGAAGCAGAACTGGTAAGACTCGCAAGCGCCCTCCGTGTCGTCTCATTCTCCATTTGGATAGGCAACTTCCCACTTCGTAGCAACTCAAGGCTACTCGGACGCTCTTTCACGTCGTGCGTGACCAGAGATAGTACAATATCTGATTTTACTTTATCACCTGGCTGAAAATCGTCGGGAAGAAGAGAAGAGGTTCCTAGTTTTCCTAACTTGTCCGCTCTCTCCATACCCAGGATCGGATGATAACACATTTCGAAGAATATGATCCCAAGAGAATACATCTTGAACTAAGTCAGAAAAGAAGGCTAGAGGGTAGAGTGATAGGGTGACTTACGTCAACTTTTGAGGTGTACGAACCCCCGCCCGTCCTTCGGACTTCAGGGGCAACATAATAGGATGTTCCAATGCTTCTTGTTAAATCGCCTGTATCCAAGCTACCAGCGGCTGATTTATCGACAGCAAAATTACCGGCGGTAGCCAACCCAAAGTCGCCAATTTTAACATTATTGACCCCGTCAGGACCAAGGCCTATGAAGACGTTTTCTGGTTTAAGATCACGATGAACTATATTCAGGCCGTGGATATGAACTAAACCCTCCAAAATCTGGCGAAACAATCGCCAGACCTCCTCGGCTTCCTTCCAGAGGTTCCTCTGGATAAGATCCCGGAGCGTCTTACCTATGAGGTTAGTAGTCTACAACCAGCTAATAGGTGGTAAGATGAAAAAGCTTACCCTTTTATCACAATACTCCATGGATATATACATTACAATCTTGTAATGTCTTTGGCTACTCTTAATTCTTGTAGGCGAAGGCATGGAATCATGTATTTCGGAGTCCACATCTGACTCGTCGTCATCATCTTCGTCTTCCTCTGTTTCTTCATCGTCCTCGACTTCTGAGTCATCGTAGCCAAATTCTATATTGGGATGACTCGAAGATATGAAGTCCAAACCACCAGTACTAGTGGCGAATTGGATATCAATGCCTTGAGAAGCGGTACCCTTAGAATCAGTGTTGGCATCTTCAGTTGATGTATCTCCTTCAGAATCCGGCACGTCGGGTATTTCTTCCAACCAAGTGTTATAGTATCTCACGACTGCTGGGTGACTTAGCTGAGAAAGTAGCCTAACCTCTTTCAATATCTCAGTAAGGCTTGACTGGGAACGTTGGGTAATCTTCTTTATGGCATAAATTTGGCCATCGAGCTTTTTCCGCGCCTTAACAACTTCACCAAACCCTCCCTTACCTAGCCGTGCTTCTTCAACAAAGTCTTCCTTATACCTTGAAAAGGCCGCCCCGCGAACAGAGGAGTCACGCCTTAATCGTGTAGGCAAGGCCTGTGTCAACGAGCCAAGAGACTGCGAAGGGGAGAAAACAGCAGAGGTATCGTCGATAATGATAGGGGCATCAGTTGCTAAAAACTCACTGGAGCTCAACTCAAATGCACGAGGACGCTTCTTAGGATCAAGTTTGAAAAATCTAGCCACTAATTCGTGCAATGATCTAGATAGAGAGAGCGATTCCATTAGAGCAGCTGGAGACTGATATTTCTGAAATACATCTAGGCCAAATATCATTTGTAAGAAAACGACGCCTAGGTCCCAGATATCAGTTTTTTGGGTAAATTGCGGTCGTGAGCTCCCAGCGACCTCTGGCGGCAACCAGTAAGTAGACCTTGCTGCATTTGCCGACGAATTCTTTTGAGACCTATGGGAGAGATTGTGCATTTCTCTCTGATATGCCGCATCTGAAAGCTTTGGAATGACATCACCAGTTGGCTCTCTAAATAGGAGTATGTTACCGGGATGGATGTCTTGGTGGGTAATTCCATGACTGTGCAAATAGCCCAAAGCGTCGAGAAGGTCTGCAGTCCACGAACGAACCTTTCCAACATCAAGTCTTCCTGCAAGATCTAACAGCTCACCAAGTGGACCCTTATCTGCTAGCGGAGTTAAAAGTCGAGCGGTCCAAGTCATTGACACCGACTCGGTCTTTCCGTGGTCTCGGTCGATCCGGAAATTCAAGAGCTCAAGAACGTTGCGATGTGATAACTTCTTGGCCGACTCTAACTCCCCTTCGAGAACTTGTAACTGCTTCTTGAATTGAGAGGATTCCTTAGAAGTCGATCGTAATTCGAATTCTTTAAGAGCCAAACTTGGTCCGTTTCGTTCGCCAGAAATCTCTGGCCAGACGAGATACGTGGTTGCTACTTGCCCCTTTCTAAACTCGCTTCTTCCAGTGACGATGTTGAAAAGAAAAACATTACCAGCAGCATCGGTAGCCTCGCATGTCTGGTCGAACTCAACTTTACCGGCTTCCAGGATACGGGAATCTTGGGTGTGACTTGAAGCAGTTAGAGTTTTGTTTCTCTTTTTAGATTCCTTGATTTTCGTTCGTTGCCGGTCTACCTCCTTCTGTATCATATCTTGCATCACTCTTTCTTCTTCTTTCATTGCGTCTTGTCTTTTACGATCCTCCTCTTCCTGCTGCTCTCGAGCTTGCCTTGCTAATTCGGCCTCATGAGCTGCTCTCTCTTCCTCTAATGAGGGCAATTCCAGTCCTTGAGCCTTGGCCTGAGCAGCATCTTCGAGGATATCTTGGAGGCCTTGTGCTAACTCATGTATCATAGGTTCTGGCTGTTCAAGTGTAATTAAGGACTTGGGCTTCGTCTCGATGAATTTTTGCAGCTTAAACACAGTAGACTCTTTTAGACTTCCCTCATCCTTAAGACTAAGCAATGGCACTGACTTCGGATACGTAGCTGTAAGCACAACACTTAGAGTAACAGCCACTTCTTCGTCAGACAAAGCCCTAACACGAATGTCAAAGGACGGCTCGGACTTCATCCACGCACTATGAGCAGCTTTGTGCTCGATATAGTCGTCGCCATAGATGGCCTGGAGAACCATGATTTCTTCATTTTGAACGTCAGTATACGGCGTCTTATGGCCTACGTCCGGGCTGGCGGACTTCAGTCCGGGGTAGTTTGAGTCATTGTTGGTTTTGGTGGTGAGCTGCTGGGGCCCTTTCCATGGAGCAGTTGACTTCCAAGCCATTTTGATATTTCAGTATCATTCGTGAGTGATAGAAACGAACGAATGAAGACTCATACAGCCGGAGCTGTATGTTGTCTACTGAACTCTGGCCATCTTACAGCAATACTTATAATATAAAAATTCGGTATATCAATGATTGATAGATGATTGATAGCGGTGTAACAAGTCTAAGTCGAGGCTGAGATTCACTGATGGTGGGGTGAAATTCATACGTGTAACCGGCCTATGAGTCCCACGTGCTATGTAGCTAGGTACATCCTAGCCTTGATTATAGGTACATGTACATCTGTATATATTTTAGTGGGTACATCAAGCAAACATACACCTCAAGTACCATAATCTTATGTAAGCTTATCTTAGCAGTGCATCAGCATTCAGTCGTACATGAAAGTTTAGAGCTTAAAAAGAAGAGAAAGTTTCAATGAACAAAAAGCTGTGACTAATTTATATGGCTTATGTATATGCACGCAGCACAGGTACCTGCTGAACTTACATAGCTGGCTTAAGTTGGATTTTAAGCACATGTGCTAGCGTGTTAGCGCATTAGCGTATCAGGTGGATCAATTGAAGTACCTACGGCGTCGGATGCGTTGCCCCAGATCTGCGGGCTGGCAAAGTAAACATATAACCAACATATAACCTTTCTTCATACTAAAATTCACGTCGACTTCAATTCTACACTCCCACAAGCACCTATTAAATCTCTGGCGCCAACGATTAAAATCCTTTCGCATCGAGCAAAATGCTCGGGTGGGCTCTCAAAAAAGGGTTCCAAGGCGCCACCGGGGCGAAGGACGCGTCCGGTGGTAATGGTAAGACGCCTTGTAGCTACTATATTGTTGACACCCGCTAATTTCCTATTTCCTATAGAAGATACAACACAATTCGAGGCTCCAGATACACCCGCCCCTGTCTTTGCTGCTCGAGCATTCAGGAATGCCCTATTTGGAACATCTCGCTCCGAAACAACTAGCAGCAAATATACGAAGAATAAAAATGATAATTCAACACCTAATGACCTAACTTCCCCGACCAAGCAGTCCCCAAGCAAGCAACCGACGAGTATCCTTTTAACTCCGGGTACTGGAACTGCGCGTCGGAAACGTGTCTCATTTAATCATGATGTTAAAGCCGGTAGTGGCGGTGGTGGTCCTGATGCCAGTCCCCTTGCCTCAGCGCGTCTACGAAGGAAATCAACATTACAGCAGGCACTGGAGAATTCTCGCTCGGCAAGATCCAAAAAGCCCATCGAGAAAGAACAAGAGGACCCCCCTTCAAAGCCAGTTGACGACGAGTCCGAAGAAGAATGGGAAGATGATATTTGCGACCGTGATATAACAGTGGATCTTAACGAGCCACACTCAGAGTCAGGCAAATATTGGAAAGCGGAGTTTAACAAATACCGTGACGAGGCAATGGCCGATATCGAGCGTATGGTGAAGTTTAAGGCTCTAGCTAAGTCCTACGCCAAGCAGAAGGATACCGAGGCACTCGACCTGGCTCAAAAACTAAAAGATGAGCAACTAAAGGTAGCCGAGATGGAGGAGAAGATTGCTACTATGTCCTCCCAGGCCACAGATAAGAGGAGACGTGGCAGTGGCCGCGAGGACGCCACTCTAGAGAAGGATTTAGAGAAGCAGACTGCCCTTGCTACACGCTATCGAGATCAAGTGAAAGAACTCGAAGCTCTCATTCAGGAACACAAAAGCGAATCCAATTCTAACCAGTCCGACCGCCGGCGTATCGATACGTCACCTAGGACTGAAAATACACTTCTCGAGGTCAACCGAGAACTAAGACGAGCGCGATCCGAGTTAAGGCAGATGGATAAGCTTCGCAAGGAAGTCAGCAAGCTCAAATCAGATCTAAGCGCAGCAGAGGAACGAGTGACAAAACTACAAGATGAGCATGTCGACAGAGGATCTGCCGATTCTATGCAAGTAAAGAAGTTGGAGCATAAGCTACAGGCAGCTAAGGAAGAGTCGCACCAAAAGGATCGTGAGATTCGACAGCTGAAGAAGGATTACGAATCCCTAAAGAACGACGCCAAATCTCGGACTGCCGAAGCTATACAGGTGTTGCAAGCGAAGAACGACAAGATTGCCGAGCTAGAGAGTACTATCAAGGCAATTGAGGTAGCGAATCCCTCGATTAAGGCGACCCGAGCTCTAAAGTTGGGCATCGAGTCGCTCAATAAACCCTCCAAATACGAGAGTGACAACCCTGTACGCAATCTCAAACGTTCAGCCTCAGTTGAGGACGTCACTCTTGATATGACTCAAAGATCTCTACTAGGACATAAGGGGGAGTTTGACGATACACCCAAACCGATCAAACGCAACACTTTCCTCCCCCCTGACTGGTCGAGCGGTTTTAAGGACATTAAGAACCAACTGCGAAATGACAAGAAGGATCAAGTGGAAATCAACAAGCGTGAGAAAGACTTAGATATTACCCCGCCTCGTTCCATTACAAAACCCAAGGCTTCACTATCAACATTCGACTCCGGGAGAGCCATGTCCAATATTCTCTCAAACAGAATGAATCAGTCGACAACGAGGGATACGATGACTTCGAGAGAGCTACTCGATCAAAAGCTTGCTGAGGCACGTGCTGCTCGTGCAGCCCGCACGGATCGTGTAGACCGTGTAGATCGTGTAGACCGCGATGTTGAGATGCGTGGCTCTTTAGAGAGACCAACATCACGTCGTTCAAGACCTAAGTCGTATAACGGGCGTTCCTTTTCCTCGGGCAGCGAAGGGCTTGGTTATGATCTCGTCCAGGACAAATTCGCCCGTCTCGGAGGTCCCGAGGCCGAACACACTTCGGGGAATACTTCTAGATGTACCCTGCCTGCCGACCGACAAGCTGCGGCTCGAGCTCGCTTGGAGCAAAAGAAGCTCGAGAGACAGCGGAACGGTGGTGGTCGCGACAAGGAGAACATCAAACCATGAGGCTAAATCTCATGTGACGCTGGACGAAGACTTGAATGACAGGTACAAGCATATGGCACGGTTGAAAACAAAACTTGGGGGTATAATATGGCATGGCATGGCATTGCATTGCAGGAGTTTAGTAATTCTTTTGGCGTTTTCCCCCTGCCTCGTATTGGCACAGGTACGGGATTGTTCAGGTTTAGGTCGAGGAGTTAAGTTAGGTGGAGATACCAGCCGAGAGATAAGGCTTTTGTAAGATTAAAGATTGCCATGAACTTCAATGCTAATGGGAATGGATTAAGATATTTTTTTTAAGTTACCCCCTTACTACCTACCTATCTTAAGTGATGAGTAAATCTCTTCTAATAATGCCATTATGGATTCAACCTTGAACAATGAATCCCAGGAGGTACTCGAAAATGAAATCGCAGACTTAGAACTCCGCCTCCAAAGAGCCAAACATCGCCTAGCGAAATCAGATACCGCGAATATTAAAAAACCATCTCTTTCCTACCCGTCATCACAATCCGCACACCACTACCTCCTCCTACTCTCAGACTCGGCCCTCCCACTAGGATCCTTCGCCTTCAGCTCCGGACTAGAATCATACCTAGCACACACGCGGCGCGGACCCCGCCCCGGCGGCCCCTCATTCTCCACCTCGGCGTCTGCGTCGGCGTCTCCGTTCTCGTCTTTCCTCCCGCTGTCCATATCCTCCTACGCCAGCACCGCTCTACCCTTCACACTCGCCGCCCACCGCGATCCAACACCGGATACAGTCGCCGACCTAGACGACGCGCTAGACGCGGCCATCGTGTGTGCTGTCGGTCGCCGCGCTTCCGTCCAGCAGGGCCGCGCGCTCTTGGCTATTTGGGAGAAAAGTATTGCTGCGGCTGCGGATCCGCGTGGGGTGCTGGTGCCGTATGCGGAGGTGTTGCGTGCCGGTACGGCTGGTGGTGGTGGTGGTGGTGATGGTAATGAAGTACTACCGCCTCCTGCGTCGGCGCACCTGGCGCCTCTTTTCGGCGCCGTGGCTAGTTTATGCGGGCTTAGCTTACGACAGACGGCGTATGTGTTCATGCTAAGTCACGTCAAGGCGCTTGTCTCGGCCGCCGTCCGAGCCGGGCTGTTTGGCCCGTACCAGGCGCAGCGGATTCTCGCGGGTGGCGAGGTGCAGAGCTTGCTGACGGAAGTGATTGCGCGGGAGTGGGATACGGCGGTTGAAGAGGCGGGGCAGAGCGTGCCGGTGATGGATTTGTGGATTGGACGGCATGAGTTGTTGTATTCTAGGATATTCAATAGCTGATGAGTGTTAGGCAAGGGAGATATAGGAAATGGTTACGGTTGAGGGTGTGTGATTATGACAATTTGAGGGCGCTTTGGGCGCTGGTTGGTATCTATTAAGTACGGAATGGTAGTGTATGGTATGGTATTATATACAATTTGGCATGTGTCTGCTTGCTCCTACAAGGCAATGTGATCTATCCATGTGAAGCCTTATTCGTCGTCTTCGCTATCGCTTCCGTATGCTACTAACGGTCCCGACGATGCTACTGCCTTGGCTTTCGGAGCCGTGGAGACCTTCGACGTCTTCAGTGCTGCTAATGTGCTGCTTGAGAAGATTCCCCCTTCCTGTTCTGCGGGCTGTTGTCGCCCCCCGATTATTGCCTCAATGCCACCACCGGCTTGGCCATTTTCTATCATTAATCGTTGCTCTTGCTCAAGTTCGTAGCCTTGTCGCCCGGCTGGATTAACCGCCTGCGCGCCACGGGCGAAGTACACATCGTCGGGTGCCTCGTATCCTTCTAAGCCAAAGCTACTCTCGATCTTCCGCCGTTTCCTTGCCTCCGGGTCTCGACCTTCGATCTCAGCCACGAACGCCTCCGGCAACGCCCTTCGAATAGCTTCGGCAGCCTGTTCCTCGATGCGTCTTGCCTCTCTTGCCTGTGCCATGGGATTTGGGTCTGATGTGGCCCACCGCACGTTTAGAATCTCCTCGTGGTCTAGAGACTGATGTGCCATTGCCTCCTTTGCAAATTGGGCATTGGCC
Organism: Daldinia loculata; assembly: GCF_022478755.1. NCBI lineage: Eukaryota > Fungi > Ascomycota > Sordariomycetes > Xylariales > Hypoxylaceae > Daldinia > Daldinia loculata. The sequence goes on from NW_026054897.1 coordinate 169,296, forward strand.
TCGTTGGTATATGTGATAAAAGCCACGCCGCGGGTGTTTAGCACGCGTATACGCTCGACCTGACCCCATTCGGCGAAATGGCGAGCAACAATTTCCTCGATATCATCAGTAACGTGTATCCTTCCGACGTAGATTGTGCGGTTTTGACGCATAAAACTACCCACGCCACCCATGTCATCACGGTAATCGGAATGCTTGTCGCGACCGAAGCAGTCGACGTTGGGGTTGAATAGGTCGTGGATGCCCGGAAGTCGGTGTAGGTACTCGCAATCCTGGCCTTTGGGACAGATGCCACGCGCGAAGAAAAGACAGAAGTAAGAGCCGGGCACCTTATCGGCGCGTGTGTAGCCGCTGTCCTTGGCGATGTTACAACGTCCCTTAGCGTGGGTCTTGGAGAGGTACTTATCCTCACGGTCACCGCCTGACCACTTGTTGTACCATATGTTGAAGATTGTACCGGTTTGCGGTGGAGGTTCGGATGTTATGAAGGAGGAATCGACTTGCGGTCGCGCGGGACGTTTCTTGCGAATAATCTTTTTGACCTTTTTAGGTGCCGCTACGGCTACCTCTGTAGATGGCGTCTGATCGGGTTCCCTTTCTTCTGACATGATGGATAGTGTTGGTTGATGGAGGTTTGGAGGTCAGGCTGAAAATGATTCGAGTTATGATGCAAGGCTGTAAATTGATTGACTGGAAATGTTTTCTTGAAAGGTTAGTATTCGTTAGTCGCATTTCGGATAATGGGGCAAATCAATTATTCGTTAAAGGAGATTAATCTTAGCTTGATTTTCCCCGATTTCCCCAGATTACTCCAACAATATAAGCCTTATCGATAACTCGGCTGTTCCTCTTGGCTCCTGTCAGCTCTTGCAGCTAACTCTCAGATAGAAGCCGCTCTGCTGTTCCTGGTTTGATCCCATCCAATGGACGCTCGTAACAGCTTGAGGGTGCTACGCGGACCCCGCTAGGCGAGGCGCGTACCTCGGTTTATCGACGTGAAGCTAGTCTTTTATCATGCCATCACCTCGGAATAGGGAGCTTTCTCCAACTTCCATTCAGATATTTAAATTCATAGGTTCAACCATTTTCGGCCCACTTAGATATTTAAATATATCAAATTATTAAAGCGTCCAATTATTAATTGTACATAACCCAATTAATCTACACAACATGTCTGCCAGGATTCCTGATATTGTAAGAGAAGTTGACTACATATATTCAATGCAATGCTCAAGCTTACAAAAGCTCGTAGGTAAAACATCGCGTTAGCGAAAGGGCGAAGAAGACATTGGATATCGTCGCCAAGTTTGTTGAGGAAGAGTGCATACCGTGAGTCGTAAAACTCGCTCGCATTTGAAGTATCGCTGATAATTAAACCAACTAGAGCGGACCCAGTCGTAGACGCCCAGATCGGCGAAGGTTCTGCACGATGGGAAAGCCACCCTCCTATTATCGAAGAGCTAAAGGCAAAAGCGAAGAAGTTGGGGTTGTGGAACATGTTTTTACCCAAAGGCCACTATAAGGAATCACCAGGCTACACGAATTTGGAATATGGTCTGATGGCCGAGTGGCTGGGAAGGTCAAAGATAGCCTCCGAGGCTACCAACTGCGCAGCGCCAGACACAGGAAATATGGAGGTCTTGGCTAAGTACGGCAACGAAGCTCAGAAGGCCCAGTGGTTAAAGCCATTGATGGAGGGCGAGATCAGGTCAGCTTTTCTTATGACTGAGCCCGATGTCGCCTCATCAGATGCGACAAATATCCAGCTTAGCATAAAGAAGGAAGGGAATGAATATGTCCTGAATGGCTCTGTATGATTATCCTCTGTTTCTGTGCTATATGTCATACTAACGAATTTTTAGAAATGGTGGTCAAGTGGCGCCGGTGATCCCCGGTGTAAGATCTACATTGTGATGGGCAAGTCGGACCCCAACAACAAAGACCCCTACAAGCAACAGTCGGTTATACTTGTCCCGGCTAACACAAAGGGCATAACTATCCACCGCATGCTTAATGTCTACGGATATGACGATGCGCCTCACGGACACGGTCATATTTCTTTCCACAATGTGCGGGTCCCGGTGAGCAACCTAGTCCTCGGTGAGGGTCGTGGTTTCGAGATCATCCAGGGCCGTTTAGGACCAGGCCGCATTCACCACGCAATGCGCAGTATCGGCGCCGCCGAGCACGCGCTTGAGTGGATGTTGATGAGAATCAATGACCCTAAGAAGACCCCCTTCGGAAAGCAGTTGAGAGAGCATGGTGTTATCCTGGAATGGGTCGCCAAGTCGCGAATAGAAATTGATGCGGCACGATTAATCGTCCTCAACGCCGCCGTGAAGATGGATGACCTAGGCCCGAAAGCGACGTTGAAGGAGATCGCCCAGGCAAAGGTGCTCGTCCCGCAGACCGCATTGACAGTCATCGACCGCGCCGTCCAGGCATTCGGTGGAGCAGGCGTCAGCCAGGACACGCCTCTTGCGAATAGCTGGGCGCTTATCCGGACCTTGCGGCTGGCTGACGGGCCAGATGAGGTTCACCTGCAACAAATGGGCCGGAACGAGAATAAAAGGGGCAAGGAAGTCTCGCAGAAACTACTCTGGCAGAAGGAGAAAACGGAACAGCTGTTGAAGCAGAACAATCTGAAGCGGTTTCAACCCGGATCTAACATCAAACCGAGGTTATAAGATAATCACAGGCGCAACTTGATTTAGATGCTGCTGGTCATACTCAGACATCCATAATTTCATTATCAGTTGAGATGTCAAGAACGCTAGGTAGCGTAAATGTTATGCTTACAGCCAAAGAAAGCTTATATGTATATTATAGTCGTTCTATAAGTAGGTAGCTTACTATACCGCGTACCGAGTATATATTTGGTTCTTCTTAATTAGTGCCGTTATGATCTTTTGCTATGCCATAAAGTGAACCCTCTCATCATTGTCTCTATTTTCTCTATTGCTGACATGCATGTAACATAGACTAACATCATGCCCTAAATAGAATCTACTATTAGGTAGGTGTTTATTAGACCGTAAGAAACGCTTCGCCCCCAACCGTAAAGCGGAGCTTTGATTTGAATCAAAGCACTGCCAAAGAAAAAAGACTCCGATATTGGAGTGGCTCGTATGGGTATCCCTGACACTGTTCCGCCTGATGATCATTCAATCAAGAATTAATACGATGAGATAGGGGCAGGATCCCGGTTCCCCTTAATAATCGTGCTGCGGTTGGCTCGAGCTTACACACTAAGTAGGTGAGCTAAATGATAACCTTGGTTTGCTATGTGCTTTTATGCTTATTGCTTGAGATCTTCAATCAATAAAAATTTTCACCGAGATTTGAAACCCCTGTTCAAGAAATTAGACGCGTTGTCGTGAGTATGGAACCCTGAAGATACTGATATTAAACTGGTCTGATAACCCGACAACACCCATAACACAATATTCACCGTCTAATAATTCTCACATACAAAGGGGTTTTGAAACTATTCTGCACAATGGCGACTAGAAATCAGCCTCAGCGAATAACGATCCGAGAGCAAATTAAGCAGAAAACAGATGGTATCCTAGAGGAAACACCCTGGAACAAGCTCCCTAGAATCACAATTTATGATAAACAATATATCGCTAACGTATGGCTTCAAACGACTACCAACTCCAGTATCCTAGAGCATGGAGACTACCTAATTCCGATTGAGACGGAGGTCAAACATGGTGTCCACCGGGAAAAGAAAGGCATCAAGATATGGCTCTGTCATCACTGCGACAAGCTAGGTCGAATCAAGATCTTCAACGGCGCTTCCACGAATGGCCCAAAGGCCCATCTGGAAACTAAGGGGAGAAGTGGCCACGGCTTGGTCGTAGGGAGGCGTGGAGATAACTCAATCATTTTGAGTCCCCAGGCAAATCCTTTTGGTCGTGATGTTCTCCAACAAGTTCGACATCAAGGACTACAAGAAAAAGCTGAGATATACAAGGGTATGTTGCTCAGACTGATCGTCAAGCATGATATCCCACTCGATACTCTTACAAAAGAGACTTTCAAGAAGTTGGCTTGCTGTTTTGCAGGAGACTGGGTTGAGGGGTTGCTTCCTAACTCAATCTCTACTGTTCAATCTTGGCTACTTGATGCTTTCCAAGCAGGCCGCGCTGTCATTAAAGAACAGCTTCGAGTAGAAGCTCGGTCAAAGATTCACCTCTCTTTCGATACCTCGCTATCTCCTTACACGAATAAAAGTGTTCTCGCCGTCGTAGCACACTTTGTTGACAAGAACTGGAAACCAAGGGCGAGACTCATTGGACTTAAGAAGGTTGAAGGGGCTTATAGCCCTGAAAACATAGCTTATAGTCTCATAGGCATGGTTGAGGAGTACGGGATCCATGACCAGCTAGGCTTTTATGTCGCCAATCACCATACCAGTTAGTAAAAGCATCCGAGTCGCTCTATATTTTTTTTTTTTTTGGTAGCTAATCTTCTTTGATAGGAAATGACCGGGTCTTGTGTCTGCTACTACGGCATTACAACTCAGATCTTACTGAACAGGATGCAATGAAGCTCGTCGACCAAGTTCATGTGCGAAGCTGTGACCACGTCATCAATACTATCGCGACGAATTTTGTATACAAAATCAAAGACAACGAAAAGCATCGATCTATTGCCATTCCTAGCATTGAAAATGGCTATAGAATGAATAATTTTATTCGGGAAACTCCACTGCGACGGAAAGACTTTCGCGAAGAGGTGGTGCAAATAGATGGTATAAAAATGCTAGTAGGTAAGGATGCCGAAAGGGAATTGGACGAATTTCTCGACGAGGATGAGGAACTAGATACCGTCGGCTCTAACACGGGAGGTGATGAATGGCCCGACACATCTTCGAGGGGTATATGGGATATTGGGGAGGGGGAATTAGGAGTGCGCAACTCCAAGGTAGCCAAAGTTGAAGGGGACACATGCTGGAACGGTGTACTCAAAGGGGTTCAGAGTACCCTGACGTTTAAAGAGGCCATCGTCCGCTTTACTGATAAGTATCAGCCAGAAAGGAGGCAAATGAAAGGACGGATCAGTTTGAGTGAGAGGATCTGGCCACAGGACTGGGCGTGCCTAGAAGAGGTTGGAACTATTCTAAAAACGATTGACGACTACATGATTCCATATGTGGGTAATGTGGTGGACCTACCAACGGTGATGGCTCTACTATACGAACTTAAAGGTCATTTCCTCAAATACTATTCGATATTCGACCTTTCGGACTCTACTTTTGACTCAGAAGTTTGTTCCCACTCCATCAACCCCTCTGATCTTGGCTAATTTAATATTCACAGACTGACCCCGAGGATTGCTACTCCATTCTAACCCCCCAAGCTACCTCCCGACGATCTCTCCATACACCAATTCAATGTGGTATGAAACGAAAGAAATCGGTCGATGGACCACACGAAGAAGTCGCAGTTGATCTCGACACGCGACAGAGGAAGAAGACACGTACAGAGAGGAGGACCGATGTCGGGGAGCAGGGTAGAGAAGACATTCGCGATGGCTTGAGACGTGTAGATGACGTCTTACAGGAATATTGGGATATGTTCAATGGGATGCCGGCGTACTGGGCTGCTGTTGCCTTGGACCCTGGCAAACGCCTCAAGGGACTTCGAACACGCGACCCCCAGTTAGCCAAGGAAGTCAAAGAAAAAGTCCTGGCTTACTGGAGAAGCCATTACGCTGATCCTGCAACCCTTGCCAAAGCCAACGCCGAAGCGGTAGCGTCATCCTCGCAACTACATAGTCCGAAAAGGTTTGCCTGGCTGGCACACTATGACAGCTTTGATTCGGACCCAGAGGATGAAGACGAGTTTGAACGCTACCTGAACATGGAAAAGACTGGATTCAAGCGCGGCCAAGAGCCTCTTGTATGGTGGAGGGATCACCAAAACGAATTTCCACGCCTGCATCAATTTGCTCTTGACATTCTTTCGGTTCCAAGTACGTCTATGAAGAGCAAGCGCATCTTGAAGCAATCGGAACTAGCAATGCATGAGCCTCGACGGATGAAGTCTGATGTGTTGGAGATTACCCAGTGCCTGAAATATTGGGTGGAAGAGGTAGAGGAGTTAGGTTAGGAGTATATAGAAGATGAGGTTATGGTTTATAGACAAGTGAGTTCGTTTTATTAAATAGTTTAATCCGTTCTTAAAGGGATCCTGAGAATTCTTTGACTTGACTTGACTTGACTTGACTTGGGTACTTGTTAAGATAGTCACGTGCTACAGCGAAAAGAACTTATACCCATACTTTTGGTTCTGAATAGTTATGTTTTCTATTAGAACAGAATGATTGCTCTAAACCTATTGGCAACTCTATTCTTATGACTACCTGATTGTGTGGTCTCTTCAAGGCCAACGAAGACATGCCGTTGACATTTAGCAGGTACTCTAAGGTATATACGCGCAAAAATATATGATTATAATCGTGTTAATCAGAACCTGTATCCAATACCAATTGGCAAGCAAGCCATAACCTCTTCACCAGACGCCATGCACTTTACCTTCACCCAAGAGGTTTTCAAGTCGTACGACGCCCTGAGTCCCTAGGGGCAAGTTAGTAAGATAGCTTGAATATTGGATTGCGGATATGATCCAAAGTAAACACGTACTCTGACAAGCCCCGTAAATTCGTCGAAAGACTCGAGAAGCTGTTCTAGGCAGAGCACCGATTAGATACCAAGAAAAATTCGGTATCCATGCTCTCCATGAGGCAGAGGGTCTCTACATCAGACGCCTCATTCTTCTTCTTCGCTAGGTGCTGCGTTTTCGGCTACCCATTTTGGGAAGTCGTGACGGAGAATGAAGACACAAGTTCATGGTCAAGACATAGTGCAAGACTGGAGTATTGCCGAATTCGCTTTCGTCGCGGTTGTTGGCGATAGCAGTTGACAGTATTACCAAAGTTGGAGGGTATCCAAGAAGTCTCAAGTTTCCATTTTTAATAGTGACATAGTGACATAGTGTTAGGGGCCACAAGTTAGGAAGAAGTAATTTGTGATTGTTAGACGCGTTGCTGTCTGTTGTTTGTAGATGTTGGAGTTGAGCGCTCGCATTGATCTGATGTTCTTTGGTATTGTAGAACTGGTCTTGTGTTATGGATGCGTTGTTGATTCTAAAAGAAAAAGGATTCTAAAAGAAAAAGACTACGGGACCTCGTCTGTTTATATATTCAGACCTAAGACCTCGTTCCTGCCCTCGATGTCTTGATCGTGACTGCCTTGATACCTGGCAAGTGACTCACGACTGCTCGCAGCTGCCCACAACTGTAGTCCGTTCTGATGACGTGGACCACCTGCCAACAGGTATGTTACGAGTTGCATCATAGAAAGTAGCAATTAAAGTCGCCATGCCCGGATCAAGGTATTTTTGGTTGGACCTTGGCCGATTTGTTATTGTAAGGATTTCTTGGGTAGTCCGTTGCTAATAACGGTGTTTCCGTGGGTAGGAAATTAAGTGAATGAGTCATAAAAGTCATATTGTTAAATCATGACTTTAGTACGTTGTCCGGAATGTTTCGTTGCTAGGATGATGAAGCATAGATGACTTGGCGCGGAGAGTTGTTGATGAGATAATGTTTGACGTAGTTGTGGCAGCTGTGGAGAATGTTTACAGTAAATCAGCCCCACATGTGCATAGAAGCATTAAGGAATTTCAACAGTGTACTTCGTACATTGTACCCAGTCACAAAGCTGCAACCACTATGGGAAGCTGTCCGGCAGCTAAGAGCAGTGACCAGGGATCCCAGCTGTTGCCGGGCCAACTCTCTTTATTTTCTTCCCGGCAGGTCCACAGTTGAACTTTTTCTAGACCACGCCCCGCCTGACTTCTTCATCTTTCACATGCACACTCTTTCATAAAAGACTTTGTCGCATTCCCTTGATTACCTCACAAATCTTTCTACATTTCCACAGCACATCCTCAAACAATTGCAACCGAAACATCCAACGGTCACGATTACAAGTACGACACGCGCTACTCAATCTTGCTACCTCTACAGCCTCATTGATTAGCTTCAACAAACATCTTCGTTGTTCCTAGTTCTCGCCTACGTCTTCGTCCTTCGCAATCTTACAATCTGAAACCTCTAAAAACTTTCAGCAAATAACTCGATCTCGACATAATGGGTGCTCCTCTAGCTACCAAGGACGTCAACGCCTCGGTCCAGACCCAGGACGCGGCCGCCATGGATAACGGCAAGCCTAACAGCGCCCAGACCTTGGAATACCATCGCCAGGTCCTGCATTCCAAGATGGAGGAAGAGAAGTACGGAGCCAACGTCACCAACACAGCCACCTCCACCTCCGTAACCGTCACTGTCACCAGCGTCGACGCGGCTATCCCTTGCGCTATGAACCCTCAGTACCGTCGCATTGCTAACTCGGATACCACCAATGGCAGACAGCAGGAATACGTCTCTCCGTCGGACAACATCATGAGCCCCTGCACCGCCAAGCTCAGCGCCTTCAAGGGACGAGTCGTCAGCAAGTAAGTTTTACAGTCCTTGTCATATCCCGTCTCCTTGGCGATATCCGGTATACTAATTATTACTTCTACGTAGGGCCAAGCCCAAGTCTCTCTTCGCCCAAACGTCCGCTAAGAAGTTCGATGGCAAAGATATCTTCGGCGGCTCCAAGACCGTCCTATCCCAGGCTGGACCCCAATCTGGAATCTAGCTGCCAGCTAGCTACCTGGTTCCCCTCGGTTTACGGGACGGCGGCGTTACGGATCACTCTTGTAATAAATGGCTTTGCTTTAGGATGGTACAGAGACCTCACCACGGCGTTGGTGAAAGGGTACTATAGGGTATTCAGGGGTAATTCTAGGACGGGAGAGTACGACGATACCCATTCTTTGATGGGCGGACATCATCAATGATTCATGAATAATTCACTGCCTTATTTTTCTTATGCTTTACGTATAATTGCGTGACGCGATTGATTATGCTATTATACTATGCCTTATAACCACTGACTATGTATACCACGTCCTCGTCGGCCACTACATGTCCCAGACCAACCCTCTGCGGGATATGTCTAGCACTTGCGCCCCATACCAAAGCATACTTGTACGTATCCTTCAAGGTCCGGTGGATTCGGTCGCAGACGTCTTCGATAGTAGCGTTGCTGCGCACAATGAGCGCTTCGCTGAAGTCAGGATCGATACCTTTCCGCTTCGTGTAGATTCTGATCAATCGCAATTCCTTCCAACACCGGTCTACCACGTCTTGAATGCCCAGGTCTAACTCGCAACTCATGACGACGGTCTGCGGCTCGCGCGCTAACTTATCCAGGAAATCGAGGGAAACACTGTCTATCTTGTTGTATACATAAAGACATTTTATGTACTTGCGATGGTCTTTCATGATGACATCGATCAGGTCGTCGACTGTCGCCTCATCGTCTCGAATCAGGACTTCGCAATTTAACATCTTGTAGTCTCGCAAGATGTTGAACACCATCTTTTCGTCCAGGTTCTTCGGGGATGACTGGAAGTTGATCTTCATGCCGCCGGCTTTCTTGGCCTTTAGATATATGTTCCTATTTTTTTTTTTAATCAGTATTTCGTACTACAAAACAGGGGTAGGAAAGCCCAGGCCAAAAGCTTTCACTCTAGTTCTAAGAGCAGTGCAAAGATTTTGGCCTGGACCCTTGTAGTCCATGAACTTACGGTGGCTCCCTATTTAATCGAATCCCGACAGCTTCCAGCTCGGCCTCTAGCAGGGCCCTTTGCTCCGCCCTCTTCGTCGCATCGAGGACCATAAGGATGAGATCACTCGTCTTGGCGGCCGAGATCACTTGTCGTCCTCTACCCTTGCCTTCCGCAGCGCCCTCGATGATTCCCGGCAGATCGAGCAGTTGGATTTCCGCGCCGCCGTACTCGAGCACACCGGGGATAGCTGTAAGGGTTGTGAAGGCGTATGAGGCAACTTCGGACTTCGTTTTAGTCACCTTCGATAAGAACGTCGATTTACCGACGGATGGAAACCCGACCAGCGCTATTCGCGCGTCGCCGCTCTTGCTGACATCGAATCCCGCGCCGCCTCCTCCACCTGCTCCTGGACCGGGCTCGAGGAGTTGCGCTCTTAGACGTGCGAGCTTTCTGAAGAGGCGCATGGTTAGATTATCTCCCCTAATGACCTTAGGTGAGCGGAACTGTACCCTTTTAGAAGTCCAAGGTGGTATTCTGGTAACTAGCGTTAGCACCCAATTCAGTATAAGGGTAATAGTAGTAGTCTCACCTGTTGCCTTGTTCTCTATATACCGATTAATAAGTTAGAATATAGACTATGCGACAGACATAATGATGCGCCCTTACTCTGCGTCCTTTTCATCTCATCCTCAATCCTATATAAAGTAAGTAAACGAGGGCTCACTGCAGGGAATATGCCGATAAGCTCACTCCTTGATCTTTTCCGTTATGTTCACCATCTTGACGGCTTTAGATCCTAAGGACCTAGTCTATGAATGGGTACAGTCTATAATCGTAAGTCCGGAAGTCGTTTATCGACAGACAACGCCTAATTTCTAAATCTAGGGTCGCAGGTATAGACAAATTCCCTTCGCAGAATTAAAACGAGCAAAGTTTCGTGGCTAACAAGAGACAGGCCTGACAGATATTATATATAAAGAATGTTAAAGTCGCGATTCTAGTCCGTGTAGAGTCTCACCACCCCACTTCGAGCGGCAGAATTTCAACGTGGGGTTCTTTAGCAAAGTATTATTTCTTCACCGCCTACCTTATTACCGCTTATACCCAGGTATTCCTAAGTCACTCATTATCCATATTCGTACTTCACTTTCCAATAGTAAGCGTAGACATTGATTTATGAAAATATGACTTTGAATACGAATGCTAATGATAGGAAAACTATATGATGTAAACTTCGTATTTGATTTCGTTTGTTAAATTAAAGATATACAAACAGTATCTACCCGGTACGTATCCGGGACTAAACGACGATAGGTACAAATGGCTCTTTAAACCATCTAAAGATACATGACCTATGAACAAATTTAATACAAAATATGATATGTTCGAGTAAACTTGATTTAGTATATGAAAATCCCCTAGGCATCAAGCAGTCGGCTTCATATGATACAGTAGAATTTGTACCGGGCATTTCTTATTTGTAGTGCTTGTTATTAGCATACCAAGCTCACATATATAATAGCTACTTACAAACCTTCAATCACAACCGGAACAAAGAATCTCCGTGTGGCATCAGTGGTTTAGTGGTAAAATCCATCGTTGCCATCGATGGGCCCCGCGTTCGATTCGCGGCTGATGCATCTTGACTTTTTGCAACCTCATTTTGGAGATTGATTGAGAAATATTTTTGTTTATTGACCAAGATGTTTGGAACGTCGAGATCATGTCTATGTAGTATGTGACTACCCAGAGGTATTTACCGGTTAAACAGCAATGCCCGAGTTTACGAGGGGTTATTGTGTCGAATTTTTTCCATGGCCCAAATAGGAAAGTAACTCAATGGGCAGTATATGGCACGTGCGCAATTATGTAAACTCGGGCATATTGTGCAGCCCGCAGGGCTGCCTCCAGTATTCTATACCTTAATCCGACTCTGCTGTAGTTCCTATACATATCAGGTGTAAGATTGTGAGACTGCGCCTCGACGATGCTACTTCTTTCTCACCCGCAATTTACGGAGCAGTCAAATCAGAAAGACATCATAATTCAATGTCACGGCGGCAAGGACATATATAATCAGACCCGTTGAAAATAGGCGATCATCCCCATATCTAAAATCGCCGCTCCTTGCGCGCTCAGCGATCTACACTTTGCCATTCCGGCTAATTCGTATTTCGCCTTGGCTACCTTCACTCTCGCTCGCACCTTATTCAGAGACGCAATAAGATGTTTTGATGTTACAAGCTGTTAACATTAGATGTCATGACTGCTTACAAAGAATGTTTACTCGTGAAAATGATGTGGTGTTCGCTTATGCTGCTCGATCCGAGCAATTTCATTACCTACCAACCTTATCGCTAACACCACTGCTTAAGACGTGGTTATGAGGTGTTATATGCTGATTCTGGCCCTCTGGCTGGGGAATATTGTTGCCGAGCCTCAGCCAAGCGATATACCGGACTGGCTTAAGAACTACAACTTCAATCCTCCTGGGGAATGCAATTCTGATCCTGCGGGTCCGTTGAACCCTCGGGAAACAGATTTAATGTGTCCTCTCCTTGTTGATGATGAGACCGCATTTGAAAGACGTTCATGGCTTCCCTGGACATATCCTCCAGTATGCGCGGAGCCTGAGAAACCGGGGGACTCTAAGTTGTGCGTGTTCACTTATATCAACCTCAGAGGAGAGGTAGGAATCAGTCTCGTCACCACGCCGGAGATTGCTGCCGGTGGTGTTGGCATTCTCGGAGACCCGGACCCGATATGGGAGAACTGGGCGAGAGGCCGTCCACTTGTTGTATCCGGTCCGCCTCCATACGAGGTCAGGGATCTAGAGGACAAGGGCATGGGAGTTATTGCGAACCGTACGATTCGTAAGGATGAGGTCGTGCTGCTGAGATATCCGGTTATCCTTCGGATAATGGACTATAGGCCATGGAGAACCCAAGACGTGATGAAATTGCTTCATCGAGCTGCCGTTCAACTACCCCAAAAAGAGGCAATGCAGATGCTGAAGTTGGCTCATTCTAAAGGAGGCTACATCGTTGAGGACATTGTCAATACAAATTCATTTGGTGTTATGTTAAATGGTGCGGACCATTCGGGTTTATATCTTGATGTGTCGGTAAGTAAGAAGACATGAATCTCATGTGAGCATTACTAACTGACATCATTGACAGAGACTAAACCATGCTTGTAAACCAAAGTAAGCCCCCCTTACCCCTTCCCCAATAGGATACCTACTAGGAGTAAGGGCACTGCCGCTAACATTGTTCTTAGCATGTACAGTCGGTTCTCATCGACTACACTAGGAATGGAAGTTGTGGCGTATAGGGATATTAAGCCAGGCGAAGAACTAACATTTAGCTGTAAGTACTCTTGACATAAACCTGAACACAGCATCTAACGTAAGGACAGACCTGCCGTTGAATCTCCTATCGGAACAACGCCAAACTCTTATCAAGGAATGGGGCTTCAACTGCACGTGCTCACTGTGCACCTCCCCAGAAGCCTCAGCAGCTTCAGACCGTCATCGAAGTCGCCTACAAGAACTACTAGCAGAGCTAGATCTCCCCGAGATACGGAAGCGTGCGGCTGTCAGTAAGAGAGTCGATGAGATACTGGACTTGTGCGAGAAAGAGTCGCTGGAGGCTCAAGTCGGCGACTTTTATACCATCGTCGCGGAGGTCTACTCTGGTATGGGCGATGTGGATGTGGCGAGAAAATACGCTAGGCTGGCGATTAAGGAGCTGACGCATTATGCTGGGTATGATCATGAGCGTACTAGGAGTGCTATTGCTTTCTTGGGGATTTTGAATGGATAAGAGGATGTATAAAGGATGTGTGACATGTTAAAGAATGGATTGCTCCTTAGGTAGGTAACTAATAGAGACTAGAATCGAACTCCTCTATATTAATATGATCACTTCATTTACGAGGCTAGGTCCCGGCTTGTTCAATACTCCTATATATAGCTAGGTGTCACTATTTTCGGAAGACGCTGTGGAACAGTTAGCCAAGATTCGTTCTGGCCTCCGGTCTCTCACTGGATGCCGGATCTGACTGGTACAACCCAAAAAGGGGGCTGGCGGTCATGGCCCTTCTAGCTTTTTCCCTTTCACTGGAGATGATTGATCAAGATCCATACAACATATAACCCATGTTGAGCAAAATTACGATTTGGTGACGTATTCATATGGCTGGTTGGCCATCTCATTAACTTAATCATAGGAGTCGACAGTGCCTTCGTGATGATTATTTGGCGTTAACATTCGAACATTTCATTGCGTTTAGCTTTTGTTGCAATCTGACCTCCTTTTCTATACTTCCGCATGACGGTTCTTACCCATATTTCGAAGGATTCACCAAAATGTCCCAATAAACACGCAAATTAGAGCAACGAAATATCATATATCCCCAATTGATTCTATCATATAAATAAATGTTTCAACGAGTGTTGGACTCATGAAATCGCATCCCAAAATCCTTTTCTAGAGTAGTTTTATCCTCAGAACGCCCGTATCTAGACATCCACTACTCGACGCAACTATCCAAGACCCTCACGCTTCGGCGAGCTTTCCCTCGACATCTACATCGGCTATGGGGCACGTGGTAGAGTCGCCGGCTTGCGACGGCTCGACCAAGCAGGCCCCGGGAGACGTGTCCCTCTTCAAAGCAGCCTCGCCGGACGCCGAATACGTCTTCTCGTCCCCTTCGCAAGTCCAGCTGCTCTGGATGCTCAAAACTAGAGTCTCCATGTTGAGTTGGACGGTGGTGTTTAAGGGGCTTGCGCCGAAGTTGAGGCATTCGTGGGTGGAGGTGGGATCGTAGTCGATGATCTCCCCGTCTACGTTTAGGCGGTATTCCACGTCGCAGTCGGCCAAGGTACCCGTGGGAACGTGGCGGGCGAAGAGCTCGACTCGACCACTCTGACCACCGGGCCAGTCCGAAGAGGCGGCGTTCGATAATTTCCAGTTGGGTGTTGTCGTCGACAATTCGGCGCAATCAGCCCGTCGGACATGGGCAGGGGCTGCGAGAGCTTGTCCCGCGAGGGATAGGCAGAGAGCAGCGCGTCCTCGCATAGTGTCTGTTCGTTTTGAGGCTTTTTTTCTTCTTCTCTTTTATTACAAATCGAGCTCGTAATGTTTTCGCTTTTGGAGTTTCCGGAGATTTACGTGAGAGAGATTTGGGGATGCCGACAATTTGAAGTTCTTCTCCAAGCTCTCAATTTAATATTGGTTCAGGATATGTGCTTGCATTTAGCCTTTATTCTTTGCCCGTTACATACGACTCACTTAACCGTTAGGCTGTATCTAAATTACTATAACTGTTGAAGCTTGATCTTAATTATATGCTACCTCTTTATCGCGTTGCAACTGTAGGCTTGGTGTCCCTGCGTTTGCCACGCTTTTTGAAGGGTATGTCTAATAATAACTCACCATATAGATAGTGTGGCCTCTTCATTGCAGTATTAAAAAGAGAGTCTAGAACGTATGGTATTCTTCATTGAGACCCCTACGCGGGCAAACGGGGGTACAATTCTATTTAGACAGCCTCGGCGATGTTTGGCGGGCTTTTTTCTTGCACTTCACTAGGCGGGGGTGAAAGTGTTGTTGGTAATATAGGAGTGGGACTTAGTCTATCATATGAGATTGCGAAGAAATGTTTTCTATATGATCTCTGGATCAAGAGCACTTTGATTATTTCTCTTTCACGTTGAAAGGACTTATTGACATGGTTGAAAACTTTAATATACTTGCTGAAAGCCCTTTTGTACGCTTCCCCTAGGGAACCATTCTTGTCCCACTCCACGCCAACACCGGAATATGGCAATACATTCGTTTTACTTGATGATGTCTATACTTCATTCAGCCTCTTCCTCCTGTAGCCTAAGAAACTGGATAGCGTGTTCTTATCGAGCAAGCTCACCCCTTTCCGTTAGTTTCGGCAGCGCCCGGGTTAAGTTCTTCAACAATAAAATTGTCTTACGCATACCGTCGCTCTTGATACACCATGCCGTGTTGAGAAGGTAAACAATTGTTGTAGATATCTCAATAAGATACTGGCTGAGTTCAGGGGCATGAACCCCCTTTCGATCAATCTGAATACGTTGAAGAACTAGCTCCTTTAGAGCTTCCTGGCCTTCATTAGAAGTAGATTCTATAGCGTTTAGAATCGTCAGAGCGAAAGTGTGCAAGCGGTTGGGATTAGTTCCTTCGGCTACTGCGAACAAATTGATAACAGCGTCAAAAATTCTTCCGACGTCAAAGTCGTTTAGATCGCTCTGTTGGGAACTATTAAAGGCTTGTGCCGACTGGCTTCTTCCCAGGTATGTATACCAGGCGGCAAAGAACTCGATTCTTTCTATTCGTGAAAAATATACAACAAACTGAGGAGTTTGGTAGAATTACATATCTAGGTATTTACAGGTAGGTAGTGTTGTAAGAAAAGTCCTTATTAAGTACCTAGATATCGTCGGCGATTAAGCCAAGGCAACTTACAAAGCCATATTGATATCTCTTAAATAGCTAGAGAGAAAAAGGTCGAAGAAAATCTAATCTAATATTATTATATATTACCGCTTTGCCCCTTTATAACTTGAACTTTAGATTCTAAAACCGGATGGGTTTCTCAACATTGTCTAGAATAGGGGTAACCATAATTGCATAGCCTAGGTACCTAAGCATTACCTGTTATGACAATTAGTAGTTTCTAAACACGACCAAATACAACATTTGAAGCCGTACTGTTTCCTTTAAATTATTCTGATGCTAGCGTGTCTCCCTATTCGATACCCTCTCGACTAGCCGTAGCCTTTTGATCGACCGGGCCCAATCTAACTCCTAGCCTTGCTCTAACGGTTTATATTTTCCCAGGCAACACACCACCCGACGCCATTACCAAACGCGCATATGTACCAGTTTCCATTGGAACACTCAATTCTACATCTTCTACTTTTCCCTTCACTCATATCGCGTAAATGATTCCTCCAACTCCAAACTAAAGGGCTTCGTCGTACTTGGAGCCTGGCCTACTTATTGACTTCGCTGTCCCCATCGTCCAGCTCTATGTCGTCGATTTGGAACATGATCTCGTCATCTGGGTCAAAGCTAACCATATTACTGCTGCTGCTTCTTTTTCCGCCGTCGTTGCTTCCAGTGGCGTTCTGCTGGCCGCGGTTTTGCTGGCTACTGACATTCCCCTTATTACTCGTGTGGCTTTGGCTGATTTTTTCGCCACTAGACATCTTGGCTGAATGTCACGAGTCTCGTTTCAATGATTTAAAGTAAGATATTCTTGGAAGAGAGAGATCAGAATTTCAGATGAGGATTTATAAAGTATGAATAGCGGTCTATAAGGTCGAGAGTATTTTTATGACTTCAGAATTGAGGTGCGGGGAGAGTATGCGACTTTTCAGTTATCCAAAGAGATGTAACATCCATCATGGCACATGTATTATTGGTCAGAGATTTATGAACGTATCCTGTGACCGATCCAATTACGTAGTGAGCGCACTCAAGGTTTTCATCGTATGATTGTGAGCCAAGCACTTCTACTCGCAAGTTCCGTTTATGCTTTTGATACTTGATTGGAAGCTATCGACGTAACTGCGTCATCGCATGACTATAAGTAATCCACAATACGAAGTACCCCAGAGTCAATTATAGAGCTGAAACAGCCTCATTCCACATATATTGCCTCAACTTCCGCACCTGACTATCACTACCTGAAGCATTGGTCACCTAATGACCTCTTAGTGCAAAGGTTAGATTATTATACTTTTAACACCTTTAAATTAAAACTATATATGATAGGTACCTAAGTCACCGGCAGTTCCTCTTTGCTAATGGAAAGGGAGAGTAATTAAACGTATAATATATTAGCTTTTAAATTCAATTAATGATGCAAAACATCGTCTGACCCCTTTGCATGGATTGTCGAATTTAAATCACACAAGCTTAACGCCAGCTATCTCCTACCCATTTCTAGTACCAAGGTGCGCTGCAATTCTTATGAGACAGTGAATAAAGAGATTGGCTACGACAAGGCCCAAGAATATCTATTTAACTACTTAAAGTGTTGATGCTTGACACTGATCTGAGATGATGAAATGAGTGTACGGGTTCCCACATTTTCACCTAGCACTCGCAGCCGTCGAGCTATGCCTCTACTCATATTGTATCATTTTCCCAATCATAAAAGTCTCCACAGGATACAACTTCATCCTCGAAGCTATGATGAATGTATCTCAAACATCACCATAGTCGCTGTCGAAGTCAGACACGTCATCTGAAATTGTCTCCTCCTCACTCTCAGTAGTCTCCATGAACTCGGTAGTGCTGGGCCTGAGCTTCGCCTGGGGTTCCTTCCTAGCACGACCTCTGGTATTGTATTTATTAATATTGAAAGGCCTCTCGTCCTGAGTAGCAGCTTCCTTTTTAGGGCTCAAAGAAGATTTGGACTCGGATTTAGACTGGGAGTCAGTCGCGGTGAACCAATTTCTCTTTTTGCAGAGAATACGGAAGGTTTCCTTAGCTGACGGTTCATTTTTCAACCCTAATTTGTGTGCGACAGTAGTCCAGTCTATTTTGGGTTTCGCATGAGGAGGGCAAGCTTGCAAGATAGTGTCGATGATCTCGGTATCTCGAGGTGTCAACATTTGGACTTTATTATTTGTCCTCGTGGGGGGCATTCTGGAACCGGATACTGTTAGTGTTGGCACGGAAGAACAACCCAAGGAGACGACAGACATGTACTTATAAAGTCTAAATACGCAATAGAGGTAGCAACTTACGTTGTTCAAAGTATAGTGTAATACTGTAGTATAGGTTGTATACGATAAGCACGAAAAGTAGTAGGAACACTTTGAGTTACTACAATAATTTGAATATAGATGGCTTGGAGGTGGTAGGTCAGTGGGGTTATATAAAATATTAAACTGTTGTACATAAAAGGGAATCAAAAACATATCGGGTTGCATTAAGCGAAGTACATTATCGCAATGCGTATTGGTGTTAGTATAAGTTAAGCAACCAATATTTAAACATGTATAAACTCTTTTTACTTTTCGATAAACTCTTTGCTTTTTCCCCCACGCATACAACCCCAAAGGTCTCGCCACGTCCCATAAAATACGAAAAATAGTGGTTAAAGGTATATACAAGGTATATCATTTTTCAAATACTTTACGTATCGAGATATACATGCTTTAATATAGAAAAACTTCCACTTATATCTAGTTTCCAAATATTATATATATCGATAATATGTCGTTCTACGATACAGCTGCCTTAATTCTTCTTTATTTTTGGTTCCTTGCGCATCGTGAATTCTTTAACAGATGCAAGTTAATCCTTGTATCAGCACCGGCTAGTAGGGATAGCTGGACGCCACAATATGACCATCAGGCGCGGGATACATAACAATTCACTTTACAAGTAGTAGATTGTTCACGCCAAGGATGACCACTTTCAAATATGCCATAAATAGCCGACATGGTAAGTAGAGCAGAGTTGTCCGGTCTTGAAAGAGCTCTACTATACCGTATTACGTTGTAAACATGGGGTAGGTAAGGCTGTGATACCCCAACCTGTCAACTTCGAGGGCAACCCGCAGCCTAACACACCCGAGCTATCGGAATGAGTCATCCCCATCACAGGATACCACGGTATAAGCGGAATCATCCCACCCGGGAATATTCTACGCAGGTCTAGGCTTGGAGATCCGATCGTAGATGGCGTTGGGGGTTACCAAAACCATAACCGGGACTACGGAACCCCTTCCATTAAACCAGGTAGACTTTGGGGTTGAGCACACCCGGTTTAACAGCGATAAGAATTATGCATATGATAATTCACATTAGCACCTCATCATGGTTAAGTGTTTACCCCCCCTTGGACGTAAACGAGTATATACAATGTACACACAATGGTATAGTACGTTGACAGGTTGTCAGGATTCTAGATGAGACATCTAGAACAAAGGAACTGTTTAGTATGTATAGACGAAATATCTTCATAGGTAGTTTAGAGTTCCTTGCGGAACAACGAAGTCGTTTCCATGCTGTTTCGTTCCGCCTCGTGACACAGGTACCTTTTAAAGTTGTAGGATTATGATACCTGCCTTGTTTCCGATGTATCTAGTATGTAGGCTATTGGACGAATATTCGTAATTTGCAGACTACGGCTTCAGTTGTATGCTCTTCGATGATCCGTGGCACTTCTCATAACATGGAGTCTTTGACCCTTCTAGGCATTTCCTTCTAGTAACGTATCTTCATATAAATGAAAACCTTGTACGCCCGAGAGAAGGCAAGGTAAAAGCTCATGTAGTCTTTATCATCGTCTTAGAGGAGGAGCCAGTAACAACAAAAGTATTTATAGTAATATAAACTTTTAAACCCGCATCGAGCAGCATGGTCCACCTCGTTCTACACAGGAAAATCGGGGTCCAGTGCATGAACTGAAAAGGCTGGAATTTTCTAATGAACTTTTTGAGTAGCGTAAGTTCGAGCTTTACTACGTGCATTTGAGAGATCGCCTTATATAGTAGCTCAGCTCATTACGTAATGCAGTGAGCCAAATCTATAAGGCTAGCTCCGTGACATAAGAGCAAAAGGTTCATCCAGAAGGAAGCTGTTAATGTATTCATGAAAATGAGGTCATATAGCAAAAGTTTCGAGGTATTTGTACAGTCGATACTACGAACGAAATAGGAGGTTTGACTACCTATTCATATAGCTCCCGAAGATCATGGGAATCCCCACGATCCTCACTTAGAGAACTACTTCGTACACACTTTGAAATGTCCCTCAACTCCATCTCAGACTTTAACCCGAATCTCTTGTCTAATTTTTCCTTTAAAAGATACTATTGCTCAATACCCCGGTATTGTACGTTATTGTAACTTTCTTACTGTCTCTTAATTTTGTAACATAAATAACCACACGAAATAATTAATAAAGTCTGTTGATGTAATAGGTGTAATTTACTAATCAATACATCAAGTTAAGTCAATCATATTTAGTAATAGCTTAGGAGTATTCCTTGCGTGGAACCAAAGATAACAAGTTGAATCTATGTGATGGTTTTATGGAGACGAGAAAGGCTGTGAAAAGAGGGGCTACAAGGGGGTTGTAAACAAATATGGAATTTTGATTGTGCGCAATTTGCTGGTCGCAATGTTGGCTGATCGCCCAAGTCGCTTTAATGAAACAAGCATATCAAAGAGCCTCAGATTTTCCGAGGCTTAAAATTTTGGGTTCGGTAATAAGCAACAGCGAGATTTTACGCGACTAAAAATCCCTCCGCTCCGGTCCCATGAATAGGTACCTGTGTTTTTAATTTCTCCATTCGTATTGACCTTCTTGTATGTACTTTGACGTTGTACCACCGACAGACGCTCCGGGCCGAACACGAAAAAACACAGAAAACCCCACAAAACGGCCTTAGGGATCATGGATGGGTCTCGCATGACGGCAGAAGGAAGAAAAAAAAAAGCTTGTTCTCTGATTCCCCTGACGATCGTCCAGCCAAGCCTAGCCTCCCTGGTAATTAGGCCTCTAATACTAGACACAAAAGCTTGTTTACACAGCTTCGAGGCATATCATGATAGTTACGCGTACTAGATGGGGTCATAGTGGGGCCCCCACGCCAGACTGCGATCGCTTCGAAACTTGTGATATGGAACCGACCACTTCTATTCGATATCACTGCTCAGCGTGACCAGCGGGGGGTACGTATACAACGTCTGACGTTTCCCATGTCATTGAAAATGGCGCAGCAATGAACATGAAATTGTTCCTCAAGCTAAAAGAAACGGAAAGACTCTTGCAATGAGTCCTACTTTCTAGCTGGGTGGTCCACTGAATTTATATCTAATAGTACAAGTACTTAGACCGGTCTCAGGCCCACAGAAGCCGCGTCAACGAACACGACGGTGTGGATTCTCCCGTAGCATAGTGTATGTAGTTGTAACTACGTAGATATGAAGACCAGGATCTGCTAGGTCCACAAGTCGATGAAGAGCTGTAGTGTATGGTGGATGTGGCTGGCCGATCACTTAGTTTCTGACACCATCGGCCTTCCAGGAAGGTCCGTTTACTTAACCACTCCCTCGTGTCTACTCCAAAAACCAGCCGGTCCCAATTCATACACTCTGGATTCTATTTCTTCCAAAGCGAGGCCGTCATGTATTCCTTGTCGATTCTAGTTGGCGCTTTAGGGTTGCTTCTCAACTTGGTGGTTGCTATCGATGTAGACTGGACAAGTGATTGTAAGACGACACTCCTGTATAAATTGTACCGTGTCCATGACTAACGCTGAAAAGCCTCGATTAAGTCGGCTGCTAGTACGATTGCTTATGGCCTTGTCAAATATTATACAGGTGAGCCGGATCACCGGATCGCACAAAAAAGGATTCTACTAATTGGCCTTTCATAGGAAATAATACGGGTGATGTCCCTGGAAACTTACCTGATCCATACTATTGTGCGTGTAGTCCATATCACCGAGTAATTCGGCTCTTAACTAATAGAGTTGACAGGGTGGGAGGCGGGCGCCATGTTTGGAACCTTGATAGACTATGCATCTTTCACGGGCGACAAGACGTATAACGACATCACATTCCAAGCTCTCCAACATCAGGTCGGAGATGACGCGGACTTCATGCCTTCGAACCAGACAAAGTCCGAAGGCAACGACGATCAGGGGTTTTGGGCCATGGCAGCAATGACCGCCGCCGAGACGAACTTCACAAACCCAGATCCGGATCAACCGCAGTGGCTAGCATTGGTCCAAGCCGTATACAACGAGTACGTCAGGCGGTGGGAGCCCGACACATGCGGCGGTGGAATGCGTTGGCAAATATACACGTTCAACAACGGTTACAACTACAAGAACTCCGTCGCCAACGGATGCTTCTTCAACATCGCCGCGCGCCTAGCCAAATACACCGCCAACGAGACGTATGCCGAGTGGGCGAATAAGATTTTCGAATGGGAGCAGTCGGTCGGTTTCATCAACGAGAACTACAACGTGCTAGACGGCGCCGGAAACGCAGGCAGTGACAACTGCACGGAGTTAAACGGGGCCCAATTCACTTACAACGCGGGTTTATTCCTATGGTATGTATGAAAACACCTCGTGTTGTTATTTTCGAGCCCCCTTTCTAGAATGGTCTTGAAACACAGTGGCTAACGCTCAGTAGTAAGTGTGATGACCCTGTCATTTCGACTCAATCGAAAAAACAACGGTGAAGATTCCAGAATCGTAGTATTGCAAAGCTAACACGAAATATTTCCATACATTAGACGGTGCCGCAGCCATGTATAACCACACCGGCGGCGCCGAGCCGTGGAAGACACGCCTAGAGGGACAAGTCAAGTCCATAGCGAGTATATTCTTCGATGATGGAGTCATGTGGGAGCCCAGCTGCGAGAACACGCCTGCGAAGTGCAATACAGACCAGCAGGCTTTCAAAGGACATCTAAGCCGCTGGATGGCTCTAACCACGGTCATCGCCCCTTTCACGTCCGACACCATCACGCCCCTGCTTAAATCGTCGGCCCAAGCCGCTGCCAAGCAATGTTCCGGCCCCGCATCGTCGGATTACAAGGGCCCCGCGGGGACGGCGTGCGGGTTCAGCTGGCTACAACAAGCCACCTACGACGGCATCAGCGGGGTCGGCGAGCAGATGAATGCGCTCCAGGCGGTTATGGCGCCTCTCGTCCATCTTGCGCAGGCCCCTTATACGTCGGAGACCGGAGGCTCGTCCCAGGGCAATCCGAATGCCGGTGCCTCCGATTCCGACAAGATCGCGCAGCCGAGGCCTATCACGGCTGGGGATAGGGCCGGAGCTGGAATACTGACGACCCTTGCTCTTGGTGGGTTATTAAGCGGTATGTGGTTTGTGTTGAAGGATGAGAAGTAAATATTATTATTATGGAGTTTTTCATGTTTATTTAGAGCGGTTATGTGGAGGAGATGGCGTTCGGAGTCCCCGGATTGGGATCACGGTATACATATGTTAGATTTATACCTAGCAGTTGCTGGCTGCCATGATATTTTTTGGTGGATCTACACAAATGGGTTCATGATAACTTCATATATTTAGACTACTTTGTCTATCACATTGAATAGGTAGGTAAGGCACATGTAAATATTAGTTAATTGGAAACAGTATAAAGTCTAAAACTCTGGAAACCCCTAATCAACTGAGGAATTAATTGCCATTTCTAGGTACCTAAGGTAACTAACTAGTTGCGATACGAGTTCTAAAAGATATCAATTCGCAATAAAGTCAATCTAATCCGCCTTGATCCTAAATCGAGTCTAACTTGTCCTTAAATGTTCTAGTTATATATTATATTGCTTACTGTACCCCTAGCAAAGCCTCGGAAATAACCCGGCTACGTTGAAAGAATTAGATGAAAGGGGTGCACATACGAGTTAGAATGACGCGTCACCGTTGCTAAATGAATTACCCCGAAATAAGTTAGGGAAGAAGGCGGGTTTAAGACATTAGCAATACCAGTAACACAGATACGCCATCAATGGTACCTATTAGAATAGGGACACTATACAGGTAAATTGAAGCAAGATAATTCACACCTATTATGGATTGATCGAAATATTAAAATAATAACTATTCTAATTACCTGTCTAAACTTAGTTATAAATAGGTAACTATAATACTGTCCACTTAAAAGGAATTTAAGCCTGCGAAGATCTAATACTATACTCGCAAGTGATCAACCAGCTATTCCACAATGGTCGATTAAAAATAATTGTTCACGAAGAAGTATATATAAATCTTAGCCAAAGCTCTATTATGCTACGGCCGGGTATGAATTCTAGCATTATCATGAAGTACCTCCAAATCCCTAAGCTTCAAATACCAACACGACGCCGTCATCACCCGCCGTCACAACTCGCTCTCCGGTTGTGCCCTGCACGAATCCGAGTACTCCTCCACCCTCGCCGTCTCCCCTGTGACCCCTCCACTCTTTTACCAAACTTGTTACCGCCGAGCCAGCCGCGCCTCGGACGTCCCACCGGCGAACCACGCCATCCATACCGCAGCTCGTTAGCAGCCATCCGTCGCCAAGCCCCGCTACAAACTCGACCTTCACCACGCTGAACTCCTCATGCGCCTCTTTGATATGCCGCCGCAGTGCGAACCGTCGCGATGTGTCGTATACCGCTATGCTGCCGTCCACACTACCCGCTGCTAGTAGTGTTTGTTTCGAAGAGAAGCTAAGCGTCTCAATTCCGTCTGACTGCGTTTGCAGATCAGCTAGAATAGTACCACCTTGCGCGCTTCCCGCCTCCCCGCCTTTAGCTTTGGTTTTGCTCTGCTTGCTAGACACGGGCTGGCTGTCTACGCCTACTCGTGGTAGTCCTACGATCTTGATCGAGCCGCCCGCGCCACCAACGGCGACAAATGTAGATTTGGGGTCCACAGCAACTGCGTACAGACCACCCTCGACGCCAAAGCGCTGGTCTTGGCCCGTGAGTGATACTACCGTCTGACCGTTATCGTTGACCAGGTTCTTGGCAGCCGCTTCGCCCCACACGTCCCAGACACACAATGAGCTGTCCTCCGATACTGTAGCTAGGAATGTGCCGTCGGGTGACCAGGAGCCGGCCGTGCACGACGCGGTATGTAAGAAGTAGCTCTGGACGATCTGCATCGGGTTCGCGGAATCGGAGGGGTCGATCGTGTACACCCAGACGGAGCCGTCTGAAGCGCCCAGCGCAATGGTGTTGGGATACTTCGGCGACGGGCACGGCGCTAGCCAATTCACCTCGGGCACCTCCTGGGACTCGGCGAGGAAGGCAAAAGACGGTTTATTGCGCGCGTCTACGGATAGCTCGTACGTGCGCAATCTACCATCTAGACCTCCCGAAACCAAGAATTGCCCGTTAGGTAGCGTGAATGCAAGCGTATTAATCGAGTCGCTGTGGCCCTCGATTGTGAAAACCGGTTTTAACTCTGTGCTTTTTTGTTGCTGCGATGACGGATCGGCGTTGTAGCTAGGCGGAAGAACAGGTCGGCCAACGACTGGGCTGGTGTCGAAAACGTAGCCTTTTCCCGGCGCATCATCTCCTTCGCCTTCACTACCACCAGTTGCGATGAGCGAGGGTTGGGTGGGGTGTTGGGCGATGGCGAAGACAGAGTCCTTGTGAGCGTCGAAGTAGGCTATACTGTCGTTTTGTAAAGTGATCTCTTCTGGCTCGTCGTCCGAGTCCATAGCTATATCGCCTTCAACATCTTGGATCTCCTCAAGCGCATCTTCTGCGTCAAGCATCTCGGGCGCATCATCTCCATCGTCTCTGTGAGGGGCAGACATGATGAGGGGTAGATAGGTAGGTTTCGCGCTTGGGTATCCTAGGAATTTGAAGTTGTAGATTGACAAATTTTGCTTAGGAAGGGAACAATGATAACGGACAAATAGTCCTAGCTTATAAACGGCCTGCGGATTATCTGGTAAATGTGTAAATAATATGTAAAAGGAAGTTGACGCCTGCTTGATAATCAGTTCAACTTTTTACTTTTTGGTGGGGCAATATCCTGCCGGACCCCGCCACGCCTTTTAAGTGGAGATCGCTTTTATACATGATCTGCCTGTCTGCCTGTGGACGTCTACCCTGAAGTATTAAATAGGGGCCTCATGCACGTAATGGTGCGTCGACCTTCTATTCTTAGCAGCAGTGAAACCTCCAACTACGATGTTTTATTCTGCAAATGCCCGCCTGTAGATAAATACTCTACATTAAGAGGTATGTTAGTAACTATTGAAATAGAGGAACAAAGACATTCTCTACGAATAAACAATATCAAGCTACTTCCTGGTATATCCATGATCGTCGACAACTATACAAGATATGCGCTCAAAACGTTCAGCTACAAGCACGTTCGACAGAACATATTGAAGGGATCAGAACAGTCGCTTACAAATTATATTCAATCCCAACACTAAACAACGCTGGGAACTTAAATGTATATGTACAATGAAGCAGCCATACCCCAAACTCCTAAAGATGCAGAAAGAAAGTAAGAGACACCGAACCCCTAAACATGCGCGATACTAGTTGAGGGTCTTAGACGGGATAAGTCTCCCAAGTTAATGTGCTGTTGCGGTACCGAACAAGTTCATCCCCAGACATACAACCATAACACATCCGCCGTAGATAGACAAGGCAAACGCCGCTCCTCTTAAGAGCTCGGGGTTAATATGCTCCATATCCCACCTCCACTTCCTCCACCAGCGCCATGGAGACTTCGTATTCTTACTCTTAGCACTCGAACCGCTCGCCACGCTGTGGATGCTGTCTACGCTCCCCCCCAGAAGCCCTTCGTCCCTGTCTCCCTCTTCGGAATCAGAGCTAGGGGGAGACAGCACATCGTCATCTTCTTTAGTAAGGCGTTGCTGGTGGATCGAATTCGGGTCTGAGATTTTGTAGTAAAACAGACCTGGAAGAATGAAGCTAATGCTCGTGCTTCCCGTAGAACCGACATAAGCCAACATTCGTTCCAGGGAGACCACGGTTAAGGAAACGATATAAGCTAGCACTATGATAATCGTGCTTAAAACGGCAAAGCGCACGTCTGACATAGGCGTGCCCGGTCCATGATCCGATCGTGATTGAGCGGGGTTTGGGAGAAGCGGTCGGCCGCCAGGGGAATTTGTCCGCCCTTGTGGGCGAGACACATCTTTGGGTCGCCATTTAAGAACTGCATCTACAGATGCTCGGCACGGATGTATTTGTAACGGGATCGAAAATGTTACAAGAACGACAATAGCCGCCTTGGCGATAGTAGAGGCAACCGATGCGGGATCTAACGTATATGTTAGCTTAATTGCGAAGTAGAGAGAAGGTAATATTGAATGGCATACACATAGAGACGATATTGCCTGTAACATCGTTGCCAAAGGTCAAGTAACCAGTAATAGCGACTAGTATATAGACACCAGCAGCAGAACCAATGCTAGAAAAGATGATGCCCATTATGCTATGGTCCTTGTTAGCGTGGTATCACGAGTTTTTATTGCTAGGGAAGCGTACCTGGCGGGGGAATTATTTGAGATCTCGTTGAGAATGGAAAACATATTTTGGTGACAGGTGTATGCATAAATAACCACTGGTAAGCTGGCGAGAGCTTCCACGGGCCCTCCCCACGAGACAAACCGGACTTTTTCTCTGGGTGCGAGAACATCCGAAGCGAAGTGATAGACAACTAGCACGATCAGATACCCTATTGAAACCAGGGCAATAATACTGGTGTACTTCAGAGAGTCTAGGCGCCTCAAGAAGCTTAGAGGAATTATAACGAGCATGAAGACGGTGATCCAAAAGTTACGGTCCATCAAATATGGGATATCAGCCGCTCTGCTGTCAAAGCCTTCTACCACACCTGGCATCAAGTCGCCGATAATAATTATATATGATACACTAACCCCGAAACACTTTATGGCAATCGCAGCATCGAAAAGAACAGCGGCGTTAGGATATGTTATTTGGGATAGGGCGAAGAACGACGAGGTGCCGCGGTCGAGATATCGTGCGCATCGGGACTGGAGATATAGGCCGAAAGCAGATGTAAATCCTGACCATAGGATTACGATGACTCCGGCTACCATTCCGAAGTGCGACATGGCCGAGGGCATCGCTAGTGTGCCGGCGCCGACAACTATAATGCCACTTACGTTAGACTCCGGCCGACGACATAATGCGGGATGTGACTTACTAGTATTAAGAAGGTTAATAACACTGCTAATCATGGTAGCCTGCCCTCCTCCAGTGTCTTTTGGACGGCCGCGAGCCCGCTTTTGTCTGTAGAATGATATTAGTATTGTCCGTTATTATTTAAGATATCGGAATCGCAGCGGCTGACTGTCGAGGCTACGCACCTTGTCATATCGCTAGCGGAGGCGGAGCTCTCTCCAGAAATGGTCGAATAATTCGGCATAGCCCAAGAGGGACTGTATAATTCCTATTGCTATCCTCCTCAGCAGCAGTGAGCTGCGCTGAAGATCTGTGTGTCTCAATCTTGCCTCGCTGCTCGAGTAAGACAAGACGGGTTTCTTGCTGGCTGACCGCTTTCGTGTACACGCGACTTGCTTTAGGGTCTCGGTATCCTCGATTGTTTTCACGCACTTAGCAGTTGATGAATAGCATATACATTTATTGTATGGTACAGTCGCAGCATTAAGGCGATGACGTTGTCTTGGCTATATTTGTATGATGATGTGAGGGTGGAAAGTGATCATTACACGTCAAACACTAGAGTAGAATTAGATTTAACTGTGACTGCTAGTTGTCGTTAAGGCCACCCGTAATTTCCTCCCATCTGGGGACTACGTCTGCTGACAGCTCTTTCTGACCAATCAATTAAATCACGTATTCCTGGTTAGGCTATTAACGGCTAGCTTTCCGAACCGGGATCCCGAAGCTTCCCAAAGACCGGGGAACTCAGCCTAGATTAGCTCAGCCTTATCCTTATCAATCTTTCATAGAATAACTACCTGAAAGAGAGCTACCTATTGTTCTACAATTGCCAATTACCATTAATTCCTACTATCATTTGCCACGATAGTCACTCTTTTAGAATCTGCCTCATTTATGACGCTCGTTACCGATTCGCCAGTTTTCAATCACGGACACCATGGAATCGACTCTAGACAACACGACTCTCTCTACGATATCTCTCCTCGAAGCGCGACTCTTGCGCATTGAGCATTTATTATATGGCCATACAGCTCAGCAACCCAAAGTATCAACCATAAGAAGTATGCAAGAACTAGAGCACCGTTTTGTGACTCTCCTTCAACGAATGCGCGTTTATGCCGAACTTCTTAAACTCTGTACGTTTTGTTTTCCTTTCTTTTCACAAACGCTATGAGCGATTCAACTAACCACCCCTAGATAAATCCCAGCCAACTCTCTTCCAACCACCACCGCCGTCCCAGCCACCCTCTGAACTTTCACCCGAAGCCTTACGCGCCATCGTTCTCGCCGCTGCGTCCTCATTCCCGGCTACAGCTTCCGCGCTCACGGCCATATCCGACACGCCGATTCCAGACCCGGCGCACACGACTACTCTAGCTGCTCTATTACCAAAGATGAAGGGAATCGAGGCGACACAGATAGCACAGGCGGCCGAGATTGCGGAGCTGAGAGCCCGCAGCGAGGTTGTCGTGCGCCAGTGGTACGAGCATAATGTTATGAGCTACTCGAACTTCGTGGCGGGCGTTGAGAGCCGTGTCGAGAATGCCGAGCGCGTCGTGAGAAGAGTAGAAAGGGCAAGGAATGAGGTTTGAGACATGTGACCTATGGCCATGTCCCTTGGAACATAGACGTTCCTATGGGGGATCGAATACTATTCCGAGTTATTATTAACCCTCCCGCGCTCCTCGTATTGCTACGTCCTCGACACTATGGATGCTACTTGCTTTGTATGCGGTCCTACGAAGTCAAAGTCGATTTGTACTGCGAATAGGCACAAAGTCTCGCAGCGGCGGCGACGAAATTAAAGGGGCCTGACGTCACCGAGGACCAATATTGCTAATATTGGGGAGGGACTTGGAAGCTCTTTGGACAGATAGAAACAAACAATAAGGCCCTCCCGCTACAAATACTTCTGCTGATTTGTAGTGAGATATTCCATTGGTTCGTATAGCATTTCCATGCTAGTAATAATGTTCATTATGGTTCTGTTCAATCTTGGTATGGAAGATTAACACGAGAAGGGCAATGGACAAACATAGCATACCCCCAGGAGTATAGGAGTATAAGTCATGTTAGACTGGATTTAGTATTCACATCTAATATTATTCAGATCGGTGTAAATTGAAGTAATATCTTAAAATACCCTCAGTGTGTTATTAAGTAAAGCCTCAGATTGAATACATATCATGTTACAAACAAGATACCAAGTCCTTGTTGAAGTAACAGAAAATTTACGATATACTAGTAAATGAAGCTAACCACGAGAGACTTCGGTGTTCTAATTAAGATAATGCTGATTTGGTCCAATTCAATTTTCGGTGGTGGCTGAGTTACTAGAAGTCATTTCCTAACGTTCCATTCTATGAATTCCGAACTGGAAGCTGTTAACTCCTTTTAAGCCACTTGTGGCGAGTGCGCTGGCCGCTCTAGCTCGAGCCAAAGCTCAAACGCGCCGGTTCAGACGGGATCGGCGGCCTGACACGACCAGTCTTAAAGCTAATGCAGCCCTTCGGGACCGCACTTATAATTGAGTTCCGGAACGATGCATTGGCCATGACAAGATGTGCATCACGTCCTTTGGATATTAATGTACTGTTGTAGTGAACCACTTGGAAGTGGTCTCAAAAATGTGATAGGCATATCAAATTGTCCTGAGCCTCCTAGGTATCACTTTTGCTTAAGGTACCTATGGTATGCATGAAAGGTCGCAATGAAGATCAAAAGGCCCAGATCCAGGAGACTTTTTGGTCCGCTTGGAAGAGACACATCCAAACTCAGAACTGATCTAATCTGCAGGTGCAGAGCCTCTTGGCCTACTAAAAGGAAGGTCTGTGCCGTCTGCAACGATTACTAGAGTAGGAGTTGAAGGATGATGCATGGCACATGTACACGTGTATGTGATGCCACTAACTTCTTAATACCGGAAATCGGGACGGGTGTTGATTCATAACTGATGCAAAGATGGCTTATGATCAGTCTTCATTGATCTTGATCAGACCATACATACGTAGGTAAGAGGGTATGATCTCAAGATGGAGTTTTAAAACTACGTTTGGCATCATTCTCTTCGAAGTATGTGTATTAGATCCATACCAGATCCACTTTGAAACGTGTCGCAACGCAGAGCACGTTCGCTGATGTAAATTCCGATATCGTTCAGACGATAGCAACATACACTGGTATTCAACTAACGTGACCAAAAAGTTGTTACGACTAGTCAAGCCTTAACCATACTTACATCATTGCAACCCTCCACTATGTATGGGAAGCCCTGTAACTACGGGAGTCGGAAGAGCGTTGTGAAATGTGAAACTTCTACCGATCTTGCTCCTAGAGGTAGGTCACCACCTTACGTCTGCCTATCGGAAGCCATCACTACCTACCTACCTAGGTAACTACCTCTCCCAACTTACTCTGCACTGGCAACCCGGCGGGGAATCACAGACGCCATCGGGAACCAGCCGATTTCATCTCCTAGTCTAATACGTATATGCGGCTGTTACTTATCCCGCCCTAAATATTACCTAGATCTATCAGATTTGTAGTCATTAATAAATCTAAGAAAGCGTACAAATTTGAGCGGTGAATAACTACATCGTTCGAAGGATTAAGGCAGGAAAAGTTAGGCTGGTTCTTCTATATTTTAACATGTCAGATTTTCACCGAAGTAGCAAGTCATCCAGAGGTCCCGAGACTTTGCATCCCCTTCTTCCTTGGCAGACTTCTTCCTTGGCAGACGCCCTTAGATCCTAGCCAAATCTCAAACACCAGTCGGCCAGCATGCAACTCCGTCTTCCCCAACTCACGGATCGCCCAACCATGGCCAATTCAACCTCTGCATTCCACCACATTGCCGCCACCTAGTTCGTCGTGTCCCTACCTTAGCGCCCTAGTTTACGAAAACAAGCGGATCATCTCTTACGTCGTTAGTGTATAGTTATTGTAAATTTCTTTACTAGTAAGTATTCGGAGATGTTGTCAAGAGTACGAAGTACCTAAACTATAATACCGTGTAAGAAAAATTGGACGGGGGCCAGATGTAAATGGCACAATGGAAGATACCTAGGTACTGCGTGTTCGAGGCCAATGATAGCGCATCTAAAAGCCTAGCTCATTGAACTTCCCTGGTCAAATCAATCTGGAGGACTAGGGTAAAATGAGTAGATGCTAGGTCCACCTAAGAGACCTGCTAACTTCAATAGGTATCGGCTAGGTACCTGACCAGGAATTTGCGTAAGCCCCAATTGTCCCGTTCAATTAATTCAACAGAAGGCCTCCTGTATATACTGTTAGCCATAGTACGAACCCTAATTAGATCTAATACAAAAGGATTGTATGTGGATACTATAGCTGCTTTTCGTACTATAGGTATAACTAAGTGGGCATTTCCTTGTACCTTCTGCCCCTTCTTATACCATGCATTACATTAATTACAGCAGTTCGTCAGGAACTTAGATTGCGATTCTGTTTAACACCCCCGGGAAGACGCACGCTCCACCCATCCAACTTTACATCCCCCTTCTCCAGCCGATTTGATTGACTGGTTGAATTTCCTTGAACCATTTACCACCCCATCCCTTCCCATTCCTTTCTACGCTTCTTTTGCCTGTCCCTTCTTTTCCCCCCCCCATTTCCCTCCAACCCCGTCATCGCGAAGACGAGCCTATTCTGTCAATCATTTTTCTTCGATTCTCAGCTAGGCTTTGCAACTGTGGGACGATCCAACTTCGCTTCTCACGACGTACATATTGTGGCCGGTGGTTTCCAGTGAAGGGTTTATAGCGCTGTCAGGAACTGCGAGGAGAAAGGGGTTGCTGCAGCGTGTGCGTTGTTTGCTGCTAGTCGGGAAGAAAAAAAGAGAAGGGCAGCCACGGGCGCATAAAAGAAACTAGAAGACAGACCTCGACGACAATAAACTCCCTCCGCGCTTCAACTATAGGCTTTCTCCACCCTCCATCCGACCTTTAATGCTTTTAACGACTGGACTCTGGATCGCATATAACAGAATTGACTTCGATTTTTGATTTCTCTTCGACGTGGAAGTACGCGGTGGCATAAACCTCAGACAATTTATTACAGCGCGCGACGACATCTACCAGCACGTTATTTTGGCGACCATCCGATAAAAAAGCAAAAACCTTCCCACGTTTTATTCAACGGCATTTTCCATTTGTTCGCCCTCTTTAACGACACTCAGCCTATTCGAATCTCCCACTCTAGTCACTCCTTTGTAGATAATTTAACCCAGCCGACATCCTGCCAAGCTTAGGGTCCTCACAATCAACCATCCAACGAATCGCTCAAAGCACCAACCAATTATTGAAGTTCCAGTCTCCGCAACGCTTTTGAGCACAGCCACGTTCTATTCTACCTACGGGAGATCGACAAAGTCCACGACTTGATAATACTTGCGTATCCCCTTTGCGCCGCACGCTCAAATAGCCAACTACGACTCACCAGGTTTTGAATATTGATTGCTCGATTGAAGCTCAAAAGCTTTTTCCTCTTTCCTTATGCCCTCGTACGGCTCTTTGCATTCTCCTTCGCTGCGCAAAATGGAAAATTCTAGGGCAAGTTATCGCCGTAGGGGCATGAATATGTCCAATGTTATCGGTGATCCTTTTGCCCTAGCAACGATCTCTATCGCCTTGGTAAGTCCTGGATCTGTTTCTTTGGATGGATATCATCATATCGATCTAAGCGCCTTTTTACTAATTGCATTCCTGTTTATTAGCTCGCATGGGTCATCTCTTTCATCAGTTCCATTATAGGTCAAATACATGCAACCGCCAGGAATCCTTTCCCAGCGTATACATGGTTTGCAATCGTTTTCATGTTACCTTTAATAGGCGGCATATTCGTTGTAATAGCATCCAATTCTATTCAGACATATCATGTCGCGATTGTCGGCTATATATCTGTCGGTCTTATCGCTACAACTTCGTCTGTTACGTCTCTAGTTTATTCTTCTGAGGGGGCTAGGGAAGCTGCTGCCGCGGGTTTCATTTTACTCTCCATGGTCAATGTGAGTATCCAATTCTAATCATCTTCACCGCATAGCCTTTCAAGGTGTGAAGGCAAAGATTCACGCAACCAATATACTAACTCATGTTGTAGATCGTATGGCTTGCTTATTTCGGCTCTGCGCCCTCCGCTGTACCACGTGCCTACATCGACTCCTTTGCTCTAGCCAAGGAGTCGTCAATGAGCCGACAAACCATGAATGGAGGATATGGTGGTCGCCCCGAAACATCTACATCCGTCCAACCCCCGCAGATGTATACGTCTGCCCAGCTTAACGGGTTTGAAAACCCATCTCCCGTCGGAGGATTCAATGGCAATGCCACACGTAATTCGGGTGGTGCTTCTGGCTTCCCTGGCGTTATTAACAAGACGCCATCGCCTGCGCAGAACGAGCCAGAAATTGCTGCCCCGACGGAGTACCCGTACCGTGCGAAGGCTATCTACAGCTACGAAGCTAACCCCGACGACGCTAATGAAATTTCCTTCTCGAAACATGAAATACTCGAAGTGAGCGATGTAAGCGGCCGATGGTGGCAAGCCAAGAAAGAAAGCGGCGAGACAGGCATAGCACCCAGCAACTATCTCATATTATTATGAGAATATTAATTAGCTGACGTACTTTTGCTTGGATTTATTTGAATTGGGACGCAGCCGTTTGAATGATATATCCGGAATTTCCCTCCCATACAACGAGGGGAGAGCGCTTGTATTTGAATGGGTTTTAGAGGCTGCGAACGAAACGCTGGGCCACGGACACGCGTTGGAGTAAAATCGGGGTTTACCAACATTACCGGATGTAGCTTTTCCCACTTTTGCAAAGCTCTTTTTTCTACTATTATTCACACGATGGCCGGCTAATTGTTTATTGTCTTTTTATTTTATTTTCTTCCCTTTTGACCTCTCTGCCGACGACCGGGTCGTTCCGGTGCGGCATACACACAGAGAAAGACAAACCTCCTTCGTTGCCCTGCGAAATAACTTGCAGGAGAAACGCTCGTTTTCGGCGCCCCTTCGGAGCATGTACGTATATTTAGTTGAGAATCGGCGAAGTTAGGGCGAGTAGGACGGAAGCCTTGTGGACGAAAGGGATTTTTAACGAACGTCACGCCATTGGTTCACGGATTCCAGGAGATAGGTGGTTAAGCTCTGGTGTCAATCAATGAAAGAACACTATTAAAGACTTGTGTGCGTGTTGAAGGTGCTGCTGTGTACAAATACCCCAGGAAATCTGTTCTGATGTTTTTAAGCTATGGGCTTCCATCTGTAATTCAGGATTATAAGTGTATTACAAATGTTGTCATATGTACTAGGTGCTTTGGATGAATTGTAACATTATGTATTACAATGGTGTCAAGTTTAGTGAAACTCTTTAAATATAGAGGCAGTGCTTAGACCGTTGTTAAGAGGTGTGGTTTTTTACTGAGTTAGGTTAAACTAACCCCTAAGCAACCGATATTCTTCCTCGACGAGTGACATTATAAATGCCTTCTTCTACTTCTTCCCTCAGATAATATGTATTTCTGGGTATCTCTTCACTTCTCCTACATGACTAGAACCCCTCTATGTCGTTAATTTCCCCATCACCAATGCCTAGTACACGTAGTCTAATACAGAAGACCAACCAAACTCCTCACAATCGCGGAGAACCGACATAGCGGACAGGTGCCGCGCGCCATCATTTACCCTTCCATCCTACCCCGAGGTATCTAAAGCGTGCCGAAGTGTAGGAGCAATCATAAGGGTCCATACCTACTCCTAGTATGTATCTCGCGGCTCCTTCGTGCGTGGACGCAACTTCGCCCCCCGTTTAAACGGGACCGTAGTGTTAGTTACCTCCTCGCAGTACCATCTCATCTATCTTGCCATATGTATTACTTCATCATACCGTAGAGCGAGCATAAACCCCACCCCCCACTCAAGTCGCCGCATCCAGCCTCTTCCGCAGCTCCCGCTCCTTCTGCAAGACCTCGAGCTCCAGGCGCTCGACGCTATACTGCAGGGCCTCCTTCTGCCGCGCCTTGAGCTTGCCCTCGGTTTCGGTTCTTCGTCGTGCGGCTCCGCTGCCGTTGCCCTTGCCCTTGCCTCTATTGCTATTGTTGTTGTTGTTGTTGTTGTTGTTGTTGTTGTTGTTGCGGGCACACGAGGTAGGCGTCGGATTGGAAGAAGTAGAATGCATGCGCCCCTGCTGCAGCTCGGACCGCGCCCGCAGCGCCTCGATGCGCCGCTCCGCGCGCTCGATGTGGGTGTCGGCTCGGTCGAGGAGGGTGGTTATGGCGGGGCCGATTTCGTCGCGGAGAGAGGACTCGGCTGCGACGAGGGCGGGTTGGGGGATTAGTTCGTAGTGCTGTTTTGGTGCAAAAGGTAGGTGTTAGCTAGGCAGGTAGGTAGGTAGGTAGATAGATAGGTAGATAGGAGGGTGGGAATAATGGGGGGGGAACGTACGCGGACGCTCTTGAGCACGTTGACGAGGCGAGGGTAGTCTGCGACGCCGGTGCCGAGAGTAGAGACGGAGGATTCGAGGAAGGAGAGCGAGGTGCGAAGCGCGGCTACGCAGTCCCCGTATGTGGCCGCGTTGGTTGAGGTTGTTGTGGTCGCCATTAGATGTAGTAGTTTGTTCTGGTTGGTAGAGAAGCTACCTTAAGGTATGTATGTAAAAGAAAAGGTTGCGCCTAGATTTCGAGCTAAGAGTCGGATAAGTTGGAGTAATTAGTTCTAGTTGCGCATGCGCAATCGCATAGTTACTGCTTCTTTTGATAGCTTGTAACTAGTGTTTACTTTGTGTAAAATTGACAGGTGTGACGGCAACAATTGCGGGGCGGGACACAAGTATAGTGGGGCTTTACGGCTTTATACTGACTTCGTTGAGATTCGATTCATGTCTTATACTTTTGCCTTGCACAATCCACTTCGCATAACTCAACTCTTCTTAGGATTCGAGTAGATATAAGCTCATCCTACCTTGCGTATTAATTAGTTACTAAATTTTGTTATACATATTAAACCATATTATCAAGTTGTACGAGGTTAAATTTATGTATGGTTCTACCTTCTCATGTTTATGTATGCTCTACTTCAGGACTTGAGAGTCGAGCGCGGAATGGACGATGCTGCCACAAAATAACATGAAAGCCAAGATGAAGCCCCCTATCCCAAATCCACCTTGGACGTCTTGTTTAATAGCGGACCACCCCACGGCGACTATTAAGCAAGCAAGGAACAAGGCGCACCCGAATATAAAGAACATGAAAGAATCTATGCCCTCAACAAACTCGATTCCCCATCCTACTGACATTCCTGTTACTTGACACGGCGTCAACTTTTGTCGCAGTTTTTTCGGTATCCTTTTATATAAATCCGGAAGTACGCTAGCGTGCGTTGGGTTCTCGAAGAAGTGTACCAGCATATTGGGCCCAACCGGAGGAACCAGATGCGCAGGCATTGGGTCATATTGATACTGGTCCTTCAACTCCTCAGGCGGCAAGGCCGGTTTAGAACGTACCGCCGCAACGTCTGACCGGTGAACATCGAACTGAATTTTATATCAGTGTCTTAACTAGCATAATCCTCGAATCTCATACCTGAACGAAGTCGATGCCGTTTACTCTCCTCATCCAAGATAGTGAGAGCCTGCGACGGTTGGTATGGTATAACATCCGCAGCAGTGAGAAGAAGTCCTGATCAGAGAGTATAGTGCAAATCTCCTGCTGGTGCAGTTTCGAAACCCATCGCCCGAATGGAACGCAGGCAAGAAGGTAATTGTGCTCCTGTTCAAGGCTTGTTCCAGGCGCCCGACGACATTTCCCAGGTTCCCAGTAGTCTTTCCTCAACCAAAAGCGTGGCAGTTTAACGTCGAGAGTAAAAGAACGCCATATGTTTGACAATCCGCCCTTATTTGACTTGCTGCTTAGTGGTGGATTGTTTGACTCAATATCACCCGAGCCCCTTGACCGCGCGCCATAGCCGGATAAGATCTTTTCTAGATTATCAAGAGCGCCCGATTGAGATTCGGCATAGTCGTCGTATATACGAAGACCGCAGCTCTATTCCCATTAGGACCTTTCAAATCTTAGACTAGAATATTCCTTACACATGTCCAATAAAGCCGTCTCATCCCCGGCCGGGGACTTTTACCGTTGATACGTGTTATCATGTTGTTGAAGCCGATCCGCATAGAACCAAGCCAGGTACTCTGCAGAGGACCAAGAGAAGACTGCTCAACAAAGATTCGCACGTTTTCCTTGAAGATACGAAATGGTTCTGTATCAAACAAGAATGACTTTAGGCTGATAAACCGATCAACGTCCGGTTGCTGGTCGTTGTCCGAGTCGGACTCAACGCCAGGATCATTCTCTGGCGCATCATTCTCA
Source organism: Daldinia loculata (assembly GCF_022478755.1). NCBI lineage: Eukaryota > Fungi > Ascomycota > Sordariomycetes > Xylariales > Hypoxylaceae > Daldinia > Daldinia loculata. Next base: position 208,110 of record NW_026054897.1, read on the forward strand.
TCCACAGGCTGCCCGACTGCTGACAGAGGTAGCCAAAACTGCTTGTAAATTTCTCGTGACAAGTAATGTCGCTTGCACTTCACGAATTGACTCGCTTTTATTTGCAGATTTGTGGAGTCTTCTGAAGTTTCTTGTTTTCGAGCCAATCTTTGCAGGTCTAGGCTATATCGCAAGATCAACGACGATACTTCCTCCTTCGCTTTCGCCGCGGACAGCGACCGGAGGACTACCTGAGGCCATAGGTCCTGGAGGTATCCGTCGTATAGGAATCCATCTGTAAGATGCTCGAGAGCTGTCGAAGATCCAACCGAGCTAAGAGAGGTTAAGCTAGATTCGTCATTGTCATCAAAGAGGAACGCCTCTATAGAAGAAAGATCATCGTCGGAATCTTCTTTGCTCCCAGAGCTAGCACTAGGTTTATCATATTCCGTAAGACTCGGATGCGCTTTTGAGTCTGACCAACTTCGATTTATAATTTGCTGGATCCCGCTTGGTGGGGGTTTCTGATGTACTACATCTTCTACATAGTTTACCCTCGACGAACGAGGTACCCTGTTGTGTCTGCTACGGGCTCTAGAAGCGTTTTGGGTATAAGCTGGGCTTGACGTTTCCTTAGTTAGGAAATCGGAGTTGGCCTTTGGGCTGCCTGGTGATATGGTGTGTGTTTGGCATGCATACCCGACGAGAATCGACCGTGTTGTTATATGATGTTCTGATTGGCCATAGGCAGAGCATCTATCTACAGCATGTCGGTAATATAAACAACGACAAGCGGTATATAACTCGACGAGCTGATAGCACATTGCGCCACCCGCTATAGCTATTGAAGTTAGAAGAATAAACTATTTAGAGGGAATACTTAGAAACACAGAGGTTACCTGAAATATTTACCTATCTAGAAAGCCAAACTTATAATGCATACCAGCCACTTATAGTCTATATTATACCCTAGACTTTTGGTGGCTTAGTGGAAGCACAGCCTCTATGTGAATGCAGGAGATTCTGCAGGCTGTGCAGGGTCAGAATCCTACGTGCGAGTAAAGCCGACGAGTAACAGCGTCTATCTGAAATATTATAATATGCATTAAATAGATTCTCGAGGTATATATATGATGGATTTTACATCTTAAACTAACGCATAAATGATTGGTATCACTTCAAGCCATTTAAGTACTACCTAGTGGATATCTGTAGGTAATGATAGCTAATAGGGGAAGTCACATCGATGTTCTCGAGAAAGAAAAAAGAAACTCCAGAGGTATACTAGAGTAGGAATCCTATGGATAAAATGCAACCGGAATTCTGATTTTAGATCCCAACATGAAAACACATCTTGTAACGACACACCTAAACCCCTCCAGAGGTATGACTACCCCAGATTCTCATCTGATCTCAAAGAGCATCCATGTGTGTGACTGCGACAGCGCTTTTCCGCCCATCATGCCGTCGACATAGCACTCGCCGATAAGCTGGTAGTAGGTGTAAGGGTCGCTCTCCAAGGGCTTTTTATCCATCATCGCATTTACGCTCGCTGGTCCCCCCTGACTTCTGCATTTTTCCTTGTCGGTTGTCGTAGATGCTGGGTCGCTGGCGATTTGCGCTCTAGAAGTTCTTGGGTAAGAAGTTGTCGCTTTACGCTTCTGGCTATGTTATTGAGTACCTAACCTAGCTAATAACATAGTGCTTATATCGCTTAGATAAGACGGCTCGATCTTTTAAGCACCTAGGTAGTATCTGACCTCCAGTATGCTATTGGCCATATTATTCATACCGCATCCACTAAGAAACAATTGATTCTAGGGCACGGACCACGTATTATATTTGGTATAACTTAAACTGTATACGGCTATGGTTTTTTTAGTAAATATTATAAAAATTTTACGAAAAAAATTAATTTTTTATAAAAATTATTGTAAATAATGTAAAATAATGTAAAATATTTTAATTTATTTATTAAAAATAAAATTAATTTTTATTATTGTTATTATTATATATTAAAGTAAAAAGCGAAAGTTTATTATTTAAAATAATTATATATTATTAAAACGAATTTTTCGAATTTATTGTATTTATTTTTATTAATAAAAATTTAAAGTTATTTTATTTTTAAAAAATTATTATATATTATTAAAAAGTAATAAAATAAAAGAATATATATATTTAAAACGTTTATTAAATGGTGTATTTATTGTTAAAAAAAGTTTTAAACGATTGTATTTAATTAAAGTTTAAAAGTATTTTTTAATAAAAAATTTATAATTTATATTAAATTAATAAAATAAAAAATACAAGTTATTTAAAAATAAAAAGTTTATAATTAAAAAGTATTTATTATAATGGTTTTTATTAAAAAATTAATTATAAGTTTAATTTATAACCGTTTATAAAGTTTATAAAATAATTATATAATATTAATTTTAAAAAAAATTTTAAATGTTATTTTAAAATTTATATTTTTAATATTTTTAAATTTTTGTTTTTTTAAACGGTTAATTTATAACTTTTTTTTAAAAATATTAAATTATAAAATATTAAATTATTTATATAATTTTTAAATTTTTTAATAAAATAATAAAATATACGAATAATTTTTTTTAATATATTTAAAAAGTTTTTTATAAAATAAATTTTATTAATATAATTTTATTAATATAATTTTATTTAACAATTTTATTATTAATTTTATTTTTTACCGATTTTTTTTTAAATTAATTTTTAATATAAACGAAATTTTTTTACCGTTTAAATTTTTTAAAAAATATATATATAATTTAAAAAAAATTAAATTAATAATTAAAAAAATAAATAAAAATGGTTAAAATAAAAAATAAGTTATTTTAATATTATATATTTTTATAAACAGGTTAATGTTTTTACGTTTTAAAGTTATTTTTTACGATAAATATAAATAAAATAAAATATTTATACGGATTAAATAATAAAAAAAAATAACGTAACGAAAAGGAAAAAAATAAAAAAAAAATAAAATATAATACGAAATAAAGTTATTATAATGATTATTATTGTATTAATTGATTAATATTATATTAAATTATAAATTATATATGTAAATTTATTTTAAATGACTTTAAATTTAAATCTCGTAAAAACGGGTTTTGCCCGTTTTAACGCCACAAGCGCCACGCAACGTATGGCCCGTGTAATTGTATTTATAAGTTATAAACGAGGCGTTTTACGAATTTAAATTTAAAGTTATTTTAAACTTGTAAAAAACATTTAATATAAAATTATTAATAAAAAATAAAAAACAACATTTTTAACGATTTAATAAACCATAATAACGTATAAAATAGTTTTTATTATAATAATTTAATTTTAATGTTAATTTTTTTTTATTTTTTTAATTTTTTTTTATATTTATATAACGTTACATTATTATATATTAAGTTTTAACGTTAAAAAAAACATTTAACATAAAAATAATAAAAAATTAACACAATTAACAAATTAATTAACAATATAATTAACATTATATATATGTATAAAATGTTTTTTATTATAATTAATTTAATAATATTATTATTTAAACCTTTTTTTTATATATTTATATAATTTTATTTTTTTAAATACCATGTTTTAACGCGTGTTATAACGCGTATTATAATCGATGCGTTATAACCGATATATTATAATTAATACGTTATAACCGATGTAATTAATATAACCGATACAATTAATGTTATAATTAATGTTATAATTAATTTTAATTTAAAATATATATATTTAATTAATAAATTTAATAATAAAGTTAATAAAAACACATTAATATTATAATAATTATAATAATAATTTTAATAATTTTTTATATTATAAATTTAATTTTTAAAAAAGTAAGTTTTAATAAAACTTTAAATTAAAAATTCGATATTGTTTTAAAAAATTATTCCAGGATTATAATTGGTTAAAAAATGGTATAATTAAAAAAGTATAACTTTTTAAATTAATTCGAATTTTTAGTTTAAAATTACTTAAAATAAATGTAAATGCCATTTAAAAAAATTGCTTTTTATGTGGGAAATAATTATGTATTATTTTATTTTAATAAATTTAAATTAAAATTCGTTAAATTGGTAAGTTACGTTTATTAACACTTGACGCCATAAACGTTATAAAACGTTTGGTTTGTGTTATTATATCTGTGGGTTTAAGGCTTAAAAAGGTAATATAAAGTTAAAGTTTTAATAAATTTTAATTTAAAATATATTTGGCGTGTTTAATTATAATTAAAATAATCTTTTTAAAAATTAAACTTTATATTTACAATGATTTAATATTTAATAATAACGTACGAAATAACTTTTATTTTTATAATTTAAAGTTAATATTATGTTTTTTTTACTTTTTTATTTTTTTTACATATTTATACGGCATTGTGTTATAATATTATAAACTTTAACGTTTAAAAACACGTAATAATATATTAAAACAATATTTATATTTATATATATATTTATAATTACGTATAAAATATTTAATTTTTTTTGATTTAAAGTTAATATAATGGTTTTTTAAGCCTTTTTATTATTTTGCATGTTTATACGGTATTGTGTTGTGATATTATAGGTTTTAACGTTTGAATTAATGGTATATTTTTAAAAACGTTACGATTGGTGTTGCGACCGGTATTGCGACCGGTATTGCGACCGATATTACGGTTAATTATTATTTTAAAAGCTTTAAAACGCGTGTATTTATTATTAATAAAGTTAGTAAATGTTTTAAATTAATTAAAACTTATTTTAAACGCATTAATATTATTATTTTTAATGTTATTTTAATGTTATGTTTTTAATATTAAATAATTAATTGTGGTAAAAATTACTTAAATTATTTTAAATTAAAAATTCGAGATTATTTTTAAAATTATATTAAAATTATAATTAATTAAAAAGTTTTATGGTTAAAAAAAGTATAACCGTATAAACGATTTTAAATTTGTGGTTTAAGTTTATTAAAATAAATATTATTATGTAATTATTTTTATGTAATAATATTTTATTATTAATAAATTTTTTTTTTTTTTTTTTTCGTATAACGTAATTATATACAATTTAATTAAATTTAATTAATTTAATATTAATAAATTTTTTTTTTTTTTACCTTTAATTTGTTTTTTTTATATTATAACGTAATTGTTAATAAATATATAATTAAATTTTTTATTAAACTTTTTATTTAATTAAATTTTGTTAAATTTTTTTATTTAATTTAATTTTACATTTAAACTTTTTATTTAATTAAATTTTATTAAATTTTTTTATTTAATATAGTTTTTTATTAAACTGGTTAAAGTTAATTAAAATTAATTAAAAAAAGTTAAAATAAAAGTTTTATTTAATTAAAAATAAAATTATTTTCGTATCGTAAATCGTTTAATTAAAAACGAAGTTATTTTTAATTAAATTATAAAAATTATTAATTAAAGTTAATTAAAAACAATTATATATTATAATTAATTTAATATAATTAATTAATTTTAATTTTATAATAAAAATTTTTAACGATTTTAATTTTTTTATTTAATATATTATTTGTTAAGTTATATTTTTTATTTTTGTATTTATATTTATTATTATTATAATATACTTTAATATGGTTAATAATATTTTGTAATTTTATCGGTTATATATACGTAATAAATTTATTAAGTTTTAACGGGACTGTTTATAAAATCGGTTATATGTTTTATAAAGTTAATTTTAAAGTTGTTTATGGTATTAACTTCGGTATTATCGATTGTAAAATTAATTATGTTTGTAAAATCGGCTTTAATATTGTTAATTATTTTACATTTATTTTATTTAACTGTATTATTTATATTTAAAATGGTTTAAATGTTGTTTTTAAACGGGTAAATATTTAATATATTAAGATTTAAAATATTTATAATATTTTAACCGTAATTTTATTAAATTTATCAACGTAATATAAATTAATTATTAAGATAAAATTATCGAAATAACGTTTTAATAAAAATGTACTTTTATTAAATAAAAATTTTGTAAATTTTTTAACGTTAACGATTGTTTTTAATTTTTTAAAAGTGGTTTTTTCGTTAAAGTATATTCCGTGGTATAAAAAATAATTTGTTATTAATTTTTAAAGTAAAAAGTATATTTTTTAAAAATATTTTGTTTATTATTTCGTAAAAAAATTTTTAAAATTATTTTATATATTTTTATTATATTTATTATTATGGTATTTAAAATAATATATAAAACTTTCCGTATAATATGTATTAATTTATTTTACCGTTATTTTATTTAATTTAAAATTATTAAAGTTAAAGTTAATGTTTAAATTAATGTTTAAAATATTATTATCGATATATTTATTTTATATTAAAATTATATTAAATGGTTGTAAATGTAAATATAATAAAGTTATTATAAAATGCGTAATAAACGTAAATTTTTTAATTTATTTAAAAGCTTTAAAATTTTAAAATAATATAATGGCTGTTTAAATTATTATTTTTTTTTGTTAAAAAAATGAAAAAAAAACGTTTAACGTTTTTTTTTATAATTTTTTTTAATTTTATTAATTTATAATTTTGTTTTTTAATTAATTATTAATTAATATAAGTAAAATAAAGTATTTATACGGATTAAGTAATAAAAAAAAATAACGTAATAAAAAAAAAAAAAAAAAAAAATGAAATATAATACGAAATAAAGTTATTACGATAATTATTATTGTATTAATTAATTAATATTGTATTAAATTACGAATTATATATATAAGTGCCATTTAAAAAAAATTGCTTTTTGTGTGGGGAATAGTCACGTGTTATCACGTGACTATCCTTACGTAATGATATTCCATTAATAAAAATATTATTAAAAAATAATAATAGTTTTATTATTTAAATGTTATTATTAAATTTAATAATATAACATATAATAATAAAATTTTATTTATATAATAAATTAATAAAAAGTTATTTTTATATATTAATAATAAAAAAGTTTTATTAATTATAAATGTAATTATATTTTATAAAATTAAAAATTTAAAATTAAAATTAAAAAATAATGGTATTATTATAATAATTATTTTATTAAAATTAACTTTTTATTTTTAATTTTTTAACGTTATTATTAATAAACTTTTTAAAAAAGTTTTTTAAAAAAAATAAAATTATATTTAAATAAATTAAAAGTTATTAATAAGTTTTTTAAAAAATAAGTTTTTATAAATAAAAAATTTATAATTATTTATATTATTAAAAAATTATAAAAACGTTTTAAATAATTTTATAATAAAGTTTTAATTAAAGATTTTTTTATTTATATTAAAATAATTATTTATTTGTTTAAAAATAAAAATGATTTAATTTATATTAAAAAAATTAATTTATTTTTATTATATTTTAATAATTAGTTTATTTTTTATTTAATTAAAGATTTTTAATATAATGTAATATTAAATAAATTAAATAATATTAAAATATTAATTATTATTAAAAAAGTTTTAATGTTATTACGTAATTTATACCGTTTTTTAAAAAAGATTATATTAATAAAGTTTTATTATTAACGTTAATTTAAAATTAATAAAAATAAAATCGAATTAATTAAACGTTTAAAAAAATAAAATAAAAAATATTTTTTTTAAAAGATTTTTATAAAGTAAAAAACAGTTATAATTAATTTAAATAAAAATTTAAATATATTTAAAATAATAAATTTAAATTTATTAAAATTTTTTTCCTTTTAAATTTTTAAATTTTTAAAAGATTAAATAAAATTTTAATTTTAAAAAAATATTTTATAATAATTTTTTTAAATTTAATAAATTTTAAAAAATTATTTAATATATTAAATATTTTAATTTTTAATTTTTATTTTTTATATATTTTATTTATATATAATTTTTATTTATTTTTATAAATTTTTTTTTAATTATTATATATACGTTTAATTATTAATTAAACGCGTTTTTTAATTTATAAATATAATTTAACGTAATAATATATTTTTTTTATAATTTAATTATAATAAATTTTTTAAAAATTATTTATAAATATTTTTAAATTTAAATATAAAAAAAAATATATAATATTATAATATATATATATTAAACAAAAGGTAAAGACTTTTGTAAAATATGGCTTATTATTTTAATAATTTAATTTTTGTAAAAAGCTTTAAGCTATTAATAATGGCGTTATATTTTAACTTATAAATACGAATTTAATTGATTAATGATCGAGGAATAAAAAGTAATAAAATAAAATCGATATAAATTAAAAGTTAATATAATTGTTAATTGAAAAATGATTTAAAATGAAAGTATATGTGTTTTTAATCAAAAAAATAAAATGATTTTAAAACTTTTATATAATCCGTAAAATTAAAATTACGTAATAAAATACCTTATAACCGGGTTTAATAACACCACATTTGTTTAATATTATAAAAGTAAAAATAATTAAATTTTAAAATTAATTTTAAAATATTTAAAAAAAATTAAATTAAATTAATATATTAATATTTAAATTTTTAATAAATAAAAGATTTTATATAATATATTAATAATTACCATTAATATAATTAATAAATTATTTTAATTTTATTAAACAAATTATTTAAAATTGTTTTATTAATTTAATTAATTTTTTAAATAATATTTTATAGTTTTAAAATTATAAAAAAAGTGGATGTTATACGATTAACTTATTTAAACACATACCATTAATCTGCCATTAATTTAATTGGTCCGTGCCTTAGAATCAATTGTTTCTTAGTGGATGCGGTAGGTTATTCCAAATGAAACTTCCAGATAAAAAGATAGTTGAACACCTAGAGAGGGGACTGGTGACTAGATCTATAAAGGGGGTATCGCCTTTATGTCTTAGCCGAAGACGGTATCATATAATTGCTTCGAACCTACCCCCTTTTAACGTATACCAACAACATAAAATACCAACATCCTGAACTAGACTAAAGATGTAACAAGTTAATGCTAAAGCCTTTTAAAACACGAGATTTACTAACACTTCTGCTCCAAGCTAAATTACATGTAGTTGATACACCGCATGGTAGCCAGAAGTAAGTCAACATGACCTGCGCGCGAACGCCCACTAAGTCGAGAAGTTAAGGTATCGGACTAAGTGATGGTTTGACTATTTGTGCGATTGGGAATCTGCTCAAGGCGAAACTCGTGCCCCGATGATCTATGAGGTATGCATATAACATGCAAAACCCAAAAGGGTTTTTATCTTGTATCTCTAACCCTCTTCAAGAATTATCTTGAAAGTCATGGTCCATCCTGGCCCCCTGTTCTAGCTAATTACACAAGATGCCAAACTTGGCCATGACCACTGTCTACTTTGGTCGTCTGCAGAAAAAAGCAAAATACAAGAGATTCCTTCGCTATGGTTCGCAAACGCCATTTTCATGCAATCATCTCCCAAAAACATCTCGAAGGGGAATATTAGAATTGCAAAAATGTTCTACATAATGTATCATTAGGACCTTCCACCACCAAGGAATTTCGGTATTGTCTTCCAAGCCTGTTGGTCGGGGAGTTGGACGCGGCCGAAGTTCTCATCAAGGTCGAGGATGATCTTGAGGGCGTTTCGGCTGCGAGCGTGGGGCGAGGTGACATCCTTCTCTCTGATGGTGTCCATGACTTCTGCGACGCCAGTGTGGATTTGGTCTGGTTTTGGTTTTCCAGGGAATGGCAAGACGTTCTGAAGAACTTCGTAGGACGCAAGCGTGAAGCCGAATTGAGGGGATGATCGAAGGATACGAGCAGGGCCACCCTTGAAGAAAGCTCGGAAGCCTTCCTCCTTCATAATTGTAACTGCTGCGTGTCGGAGGCCAGTATAGCTTGTGTCGCCTTTACGTGCTTCAACCTGCAGGCGTGTCTTGATCACATCACACGGTGTAGTTAGGTAAGCAGCAGGCATACCAGCAATGGCACCGGCTGTGAGAAGCTGGACGATTCCAAGCTTCTTGGTGCGAGATTCACCAAAGACATCCTTCTTGAGGTGGTTGTATGTTGGGAAGTAGATTGCCGAGAACGGCACATCTCGAAGTAAGCAAGCCGAAGCACCTTTATAAAGCCCTGCAAGACCCAAGTTCTTAACAATCCACATTGCAGAGCGCTTCGGTGCACCTTGAGTGGTTTTCGCAACCTCTCCCTGAACTTGCAGTCGAATCTTAACAATCTCGAGAGGATTGGTGAAGACCTATTGATTATATATTAGTAAAACTTAATGTAAGGCACCGGGAAAGGTAGCAGGATTAAATAAGGAAGACTCACAACTTGGCAAGCACCAGCAGTACCACCTGCTAGAACTTCGTATCCCCAAGGAATATGGTGCGTCTTTGGGTCCGTGAAAAAGCCGCGGACGAGATCATTTACTGTAAGCTTGATAGCCTTTTCCGGAGCAACACCGACTAGCTGAGGCAGGACTCCAGAGTAGAGACCGCGGAAACCCTCGTTGGCGATAACCTTTCTGAAACAGTCGACCGAATTCTTGTAAAGCCTTTGTCCTGGATCAGCACCTCGTTGGTTCTGCATTCGGGTCTTGACTAGATCAATAGGATACACCATAAAGGCGCCAAAAGCACCGGCCGCACTTCCTAAGAGAAAGTTATAGCCAGACTCAGCAGCTCGTAGGAGGAAGCTTTGCGCAGTGCTCTTGGCCTTTTCCGATCCTAGACCATGCTGAGCCTGTTCCGCGATATTACGATATCTCCATAATGGATCTAGAACCTTAGCAAAGTCGATCAAACTCAATCGGCCAGACGGTTCATCCAAACTAGCGAAGTGGAAGAGAATATCTGCCTCCATCGGAGTGAACAATGAGAACCGAGTGATTTTTGCTGCCTCGTTCAAGAACTCAGATCTGGTAATCTTCCCATCGCCGCTCTTCTTGCAAGCTTGACGTATAATTAACTCCACCAAGTCCATCTGCATGATCACGTTCTGAAAAGCTCGAACATTCGCGTATGAAATCCTGCTGCCAGTGGATATATTGCAGAGGGAGGTAAGGTTGTCTAAGAGATGATCAGACAATTTGTGTTTTGCCGTCTCCAGGATAATTCTCGCGAAGTCTTCAGGCTCGATGTATCCATCTCTGTCCTTGTCGAGAAGCTGGAAGGCTTGTCTAATTCTCTCACCCTGAAGGCCACGGAGCATTTGCGAGAACTCGGAGTATGAGAGGGTATGTCGCTTGGATTTGTCACCAATGTAGAGCTTTGCCCACTCACAATCCCAGTTGAAGGGAATGCTGTCAGGGCCTTTGTTGTTTTCATATAGACGCCGAAAGTCCTCATACTTAACACCCCCAGTGCGGTCAACATCAAAGAGGCGGAATGCAATCTCATACTCGGCGTCGGGCTTCGTCAACAGGTTCTCAAAGGCGGCCCAGTCGTTAATCGTCACTTTGCCAGTGTCTTTGCGATCGGCTACGTGGAAGAGGAGTCCGTATTGATCACGGCTAATCTTGTGCTATAGAGAAGAACAATAGATTAGCAATTGAGAGTTGGCTACCAGCCTAGAATATTTAAGAACTTACGTAGTCTTCGCTCGGCGGCGCAATAGCCTCAATGAACTCCTCTGGTCCCATATACAGCTCTCCTGTATGCTCATCCTTCTTTGCATTCTTTAGGAATAAGGCGCGGTGCGATGCAGAAAGGTTGGAATGCTCCTCAGAGCCGAGGAGGCTCTCCTTGACCGCCTCCTTCACAATTGTAGTTTTGGACATTTTGTCCGTAGTTGGTTTGCGACACAAAAAGCACACCTATCGGTAGGGGCAAAGCACTTGACCAAGGAATAAGGAAGGATGTGGCTTATCGATTAGCGCGCGAAATCGATAGATTGGCCAGGTCTCTAAGTAATAATAAGTAATAATTCACAATCGTCGATTGTGGAGCGCCGATGTAAGGAGCGGACGGCACGGTCAATCCGGAGAACCTGGGGTTCGGACAGGCGGAAGTATTAAAGTAAAATAACGAGAGTGAAAGAAACGACGGAGAGAAACGTTAACATTGACAAGGCGAGGAACGCAGTTAATTGGTACGAGGCCGAGGAGGACGAAGTAATTTTTGTCGTAAAAACGTGAGGATTGCAGTGTCGTCTAGGGAAAAAAAAAAGTTCGCAGAGTGATTAAATTTTTCTAGATGGCGCGTGAGATCTGCTAACACGGGGGTAGTTACCAATGGACAAACGTGGGTAATAGGTAACATGACTAGCGGCACCTACCCCAAAACTTAAACTTAGGTGCTTTAGGCATTGTTCCTGACCGTAACTTCAGGTACCTAAAGTATGGTCCTGATCGGCTCGGATTGCCGCTGTAGGTAAATTCCCGTCCTGTATGTAAGTTCCTATTCGCTTCATTGTTCCTCCGATCGATAAGCCATGTCCACGGGTGCTTATCGCCGAAACTCCCCTAACTCCCATAACATCCTTCTGCCCTACGGCAACGCTAACGCTGATTCCAGTTAGGTCTTTCTTAGTCCCGCATCTTACAAAGAATGCACCAAGCCGAGAGAAGGCAAGGAAGGATTCTCAACCTTCATTATCCATGGCAGCTTATGGACAAACTTTCGTTCCTGACGATCACCCCTAGTTCCCTAGGAACCTCCTCTGGCCCGATCGAATGAACGGGTTGCTTCTAATGGGTAATGGGGTCAGCGCCATAGTGAGCCTTCGGATCTAAGGATGAGTTCAAGTTTGTTGGGTGACATGTTAAGAATAAGTTATCGCGAGTCACCGCGTGGAAATCCAGTACGCCAACATCCCTTATTATGGTTTGTTGTATTGACTGTAGAAAGCTGTAAGATAGATTCCCGACCGAGCGACATGGTCGGCTGGGTATATATATATATATATATATACAAGATTAATTGATTGATTAAATAAGCCGGGGCTGATGTCAATCCTTCCTATGATGGTCGGTGGAAATTGTCAGTATGCATTTGATACAATAGTTTGTTGAGAGGTATGGAGCTAGAACCCGTTGGGAGAAGAGCGCTGCCAGCAGCCTCCGAAATAAATCTCAATAATCCAATAATCCCCGCACACCTTCTCGCATTGAATGTATCGGATTCTACATCGGACTTTGTGAATCCTCCGAGGCGGGACCAAAAAAAAGGAGGTAAACTCACCAGGACAAGATATTAAGCTATACGCAGTGATATTTCGAAGCTTTTCCTTAACTAGTCCAATTTCTAAAGAATTAAGTTTAAGGAACTTGCTATTTTCAATGCTACGCGGCTGGTTCATATATCAAGTAGCCCATGTTACATTTCCTAAGAACCTCTTGGCGGGGGACCCCGTGTGTCCTCGGCAAAATACAACCGTCCCCAAGTCTCACGAGCAATGCATATCACATATGACATGCATACGATCCTCGAGCGGTTAACGGCAAATTAGCCATAGCATACAGCACGTATAAGGTGATTTAATATATACACAACGGCATATACCTATGGAACGTGGTCGTCAATTCGGTTATTATGACCTACGAATGGACGTAACCCCTTTTTGTATTTTAGAAAGCTTCATCAGCTGACATGTGAACGGAAATGACGATTTAGAGAGGAGATAGATGAGCGGCAATACAATCCGATAATATCGTCGCTAAGCTTTTCAATCCATTCGACAGTGCATATATCGCATAAGATAGGTAAATATTATTAGGTAGATGTAGCATACAATATGTCTTGAATATTTTAGGTAACTTGGTTTATAAGGCAGGCCGCAAGTTGTTCAACCAATGACTTACAGCCGCCATAGCTGGACTTCACCGAAGAGACATATGCAATTAAAATTTTCCTACCTCGCTTTTACTGTAGTGTTTTCTACTAGAAGCATTGACAATAGGCAAGGTATACTCCTATAGTCTACGATGCTGATCAGTAAGCTTTGGGAAATCATTATAACGTTCGTCATCAGCTAAGTTCTAACTAATATAATTTCATACAATAGATAAACGTAGACTCCCTAAGTCAAATAGGCGAGGACTGAAAGTCTTATTCAACTAGTTTCGAAGTGTTTATTACGTAACAGTTTAGTTCTTATAGCAGCCTTCAACTACTGAACACAAGTAGTATCAACGGCCTAGCAGGAGCTCACATAGGCAATACCGCTTAAATAGGAACAAATTATCTATATGGGTATTTTAATATGAAAAGAGGGTAGTTAATATTTTCCCTAGTGCCAGCAATGATGATAATTACCTAATGAGAAACTTTACAGTCATTACCTATCAAGGTCAATTACTCTCAACCTTCACTTCATCCAACGGTATGCCTATTTTTGATGCTAACGGTCAATACTAGGGCAGCATGGTCCGGCACAAGAATTATTCTACGCCAGGTCTCCCCAGAATCTATTGGGATCTTTGAATTTATAATGGAGCTTCACAGATCATGCGGTGGCGACTGGAATCAATTTTCAGAAGATTATGGAGTAGATGTAGAGGACCTTGAAGCATTTCTCGAATTTGCAGCTACTTTCCTATCTAATGTCGGGAATTATTGTGTAGGTTGTTCCCAAATCTCTAGATAATGACCCCAGATAAGAACTAACTACGTGAAGGGGTCAGGAGACCAGAAGTTCATTCCACAGCTACGTCCCGGTACAATGGAGAAACTTGCCTCTCGATCACCCAAGCTCTTGAACCTCTATAGGGACATACAAGATTCTATCGTGGCCATTCCGCCTGTCACTCTTGGATATCCCAGCACCTTAGCTCAAAGCTCTTATTATCTAGGAGATTGAATGAGCAAAGAAGAAATTGCTCTCGTTTCGAGGCATATGGATGCCCATTCCATACTACCCGAAAATACCAGAGTACGGAAAACTGGTGAAACTTCATTCGAGGTCCTTCAGGCTTCAATCATATCAACGGATCAAACAGAGCCCTTGGACATTACGAACTCATCTGCCAGTGTAAGGTTGGTCCGTGGTGATCATGCCGAATACCTAGAGAATATTTGCGAAAGCCTGGCAAGAGCTACGGAGTACGCTGCGAACGATACCCAGAAGAAATTCCCAACTCAATACATTGAAAGCTTCCAAACTGGCAACCTTGAGGCGTATCGGGATTCTCAACGGACATGGATTGCAGACAAAGCACCTAAAGTTGAGAATATATTCGGCTTTGTGGAGCCATATCGAGACCCAGCTGGTATTCGCGCTGAGTTTGAAGGCTTGGTTGCGATCGCGGATGCCAATGAGACAAAGCTCTTGTCGAAATTGGTCAAGAACTCTGATAAATTTATTCGGCGACTACCTTGGGCGGCCGCCGAGAACAATGGAAAGGGGCTATTTTAAAAATCTCTCTTTGAACCGCCCGATTTCTCCAGCATTCATGGTAGGAATTATCTACTTTTACCCTTAGTAATGTTGAAGCCTAACAACCACAGCGCTCGCGTATTGTTCGTGTATAATTTTCCCTGGAATTAACCTTCCCAGTGTAGGCCTTTCCTCACCAGTTCCTAGCCCGTGTGCACTAAATTTTTAATTTTCAACAGTATAACGATATCCGTCAAGGTGTGGGATTCAAAAATGTCATCATCGCAAATCGTATGATAGCTGAAAGTACTGCGATGCAATGGCCGTTCATCGACGATTCTGAAGTCGAGGTATTTAGGAAGCACAAGCACCCCGCGTACTACTGGTGGGTTGTGCTCCACGAGTTGCTGGGCCACGGCACAGGTAAGATGATGATTGAAGAAGCTACTAACAAGTTCAACTTCGACTCCAAGAACCCGCCGATCAACCCTCTTGACGGGAAACCTATAAGAACTTGGTACAAACCAGGTCAAACATGGACTGGCCAATTTGGCGACTTGGCAACGACATTAGATGAGTGTAGAGCCGAGCTTGTGGGGGCTTATCTTATGGATGATCCAGAGCTACTGGCTCTCTTCGGCTTCACAGATGAATCGGCTATTCGATCTAGGGATTGTGGTTATACCCATGCCTGCGCTTCTCTGGGTTGGTTAACCACTAACATCATTAAGTAACCTATAATCTCTACCAACAGCTCGGGGTTGATGGTCTTCGAGCTCTCTCCAATTATAATGTCGATGGCATGGTGAGTTATCAATGCAGCAGAGAGGTTCTTCGTTAACTTGACTTTGCAGAAATGGGGACAAGCTCATAGCCCGGTATGAGGATAGCTGAAATTTGACCTTGGGAGAAAACTAATAGGTCGCAGGCTCATTTCGCTATACTTAAATGCTTGCTCCGGTTCGGTCACGGATGCATCAATATTCATCATGATATGGCTACCAAAAAGCTGAGAGTACAAGTCGACAGATCAAAGATAGCCAGTCATGGAAAGAAGGCGCTTGGCGAGATGCTATTGCGCCTTCACGTATATCGCTGTACGGCCAATGTTGAAGAGTGTAGGGAATACTATGAAGAACTGTCTCATGTAGACGGGGAATATCTAACGTGGAGAGAAACGGTTGTTAAAAACAAACTACCCCCTTTATTGAATGTACAATCCAATACTTTTATCGAGAAGGGCATAGTTGTGTTGAGAGAATACGAGCCCACTATTGAGGGTATCATTAAGAGCTGGTACGAGCGCGGAGTTTAATTTAATATATAATAGAATAAGTAGAAGTTGTGTTATTGTGAAGATACTACGAGCCAGCTTGCCGTAGGTTTATTACTGGGCAAATATGCATGATAGCTTCCTATGGCTTGCTTTTAACTATTGTAATAGTAGAGGCGTAGAAATTCCTTTAGCCACATGAAATGGATCACACCGGTTATATATTGGTAGAAAAATACTTAACGAACGGGTGTCTCATCCGTAGCTCTAGTATTTAAACCACGCGTAGTTTGGTGGATGCTAAGGACCCGACTTCGGGGATATCACCGCTACCAATTCCTATATTTCGTGGAGTAGACCGTGTTATAGGCTGCGCTGATCAATGAGACAATGGAGCAATCAGTAGTTACCGCGCACTGGTTGATCTATTCTGCTGCTTTTCGCAGATAATCCAGCCGAGATCAGTCAAAATATCCCGGTACAGTCATTTAACTCCTCTAGCTATCTTGTACCTCTTCGCTAGAATGAGAGCTAAAGGGGTAGCTGGTATCTACATATGAGTTAAAGATGAGGTATCGCACGAAATACATTAGATATTAGATGCCGTAGTTCGTATATCCGAGGATAAACCAAATAAAGGTGAGTGCTTTTGACCCAAATGGGCTGACTGATCTGGTCACCACTCGCGATATGATTATTTAAGGAAGCTTTAGGAATTCGCAAGGGAAAAGTCAGATCAGACGAGCCGTTCACTGTTTCTGGTCGGAATGACCTAGCAGTTGCGGACATTGTGATGGAGAGGCTAGAGGTATATTCTATCACACCATAAAGCTATGGAAATCCAGCTTTGTACTTCCAGTAATGGAATCAGCAAAGCAGCAAATTGGCCAGCTTGCTAATCCAAATGGGCAAATTGGAAAATACCGAAGAAATGATAGGGGCCTGTCCCTTTTAGAAGACTTTATAGATGAGGATTTCTTGAATCCGAGTAACACAAGCTTGGCGCTATCTTATTAAACTCAAATAAAAGCCTGTAAACGACTCCCTACGACTAGCACCGAAAGCATTCGCGACCCTTCGGGAGCTTTTAGGTGACCGATCGAAGATCTGCGACTTAGTTTACGATGTAACGTGTATCCTGTACCTTTGGGGATATTCTACCTTAGTATGTAAGTGTTAAGCCTCCGCTTCCCGACTTGAGCACGCTCGTTAGCTAATCTCGCTGAAGCGAGTTTCTAAGGCAACTGATAGATACTTCAGAGTCTCTAAAACATATTTCAAGGTCCGATCGCTCATATCTTGTACAAAATGCAAGTCTTATACATAGAAATAGGGACGGTAGCAGAGAACTATGCTTGTAAAGTGTGAGCTGCCCCTTCGAAGACAGCATGGTATTAAACATACGGTTCAACCATATGGAAATATTAGATATATTGCCAAAGCCATGATAAATTAGCGTATAAACATGGCCGAGTTTAGGGAAAAGGGTAGTTGCTGAAGGTATGATAATTATGGGGCGGTATACCCCTATATTTGCTTGGATCGCACAGATTAGGTACCTCTTATATTTCTTTCAGCTGAAAAAAAATGAAGATAAAAAACGAAAATTACGGTCAGTCTCCCATAATCAACTTTGGATACTAACTCAATTATATTAATGAGCATAGATGAAGACTATTGAATTCCATTGCTTGGAAAGAAAAATCCTAGGACCCAGCGTTGAGATACTGTCTCATAGTTAAGGGTTTATACCAATTTCCAGAGGCCATCCTTGATTTCAATCTTAATCTCCCTGTCCTCGTCTATACTACGCCGGCCGGCCTCTAGGATGGCTGTCGTAGCAATTGTGTTGTTTAGAGTTGGAAGTCCTCTCGCATCCAGGTCAGCGGGCTTGAGTGCCCCTGAGTTCAGCGCTCGGCATCCATCTACAAACTTCTCGAAGGAGATATAACCGTATCCGGTCTGGCCTCCGAAGTTACCCTCTTCGTCGGGTGCGTATTTCATGTAGAATGGGTTGTACCACACAAGCTGACCGGCACTATCGTCCGCGACGTCGTACCCACGCTTAGCCTGATTAATACGAACCTCGCCACTTGATCCCATGTAGTGGAAGTATTGGTTGGAGTGTACGCCGGCCTTCTGTGGTGCAGTCCACGAGGCCGTGTAAACCCCCGTGGCAACTTTGCTTGTGTCACCTTGTTTCTGCCAGGTAACCATAACCGTGATGGTGTCCTCGGTGGCCTCATTGCATCCAAGACTAGTAGCAATACCTTTCGCAGCTGAGGCCGTGACCTTTATTGGAACAAATCCGAGCTGTGAGACCATCGAGTCGCAAACATCTATGTGGTGGCTGTTAAGATAGTACGAGATATCCGAGTCGACACCAGCCCAGGCCTTGAAGGTTTCCAGTTGAGACTTTGGTTGCGACATGTAACTATAAAAATAGTTGAAGTCGCCGAGCTTCTGCGCCTTGAATCTGGCGTCTGAGTACGCTGGATCAAATCGCTTATGATGCTCGATGTAAACATATACATTGTGCTTCTTAGCAGCCTCTATTAGGCCTTGGTGGTGTTCTAATGTCTTCACAGCAGGCTTGGTTATCAAGACATGTATTCCGCGCTCAATTGCGTATAGAGCGATTGGATAGTGCGTCGTGTCTGGGGTGAATATAGTAATGGCGTCACCTGGTTTCAAGGCATCAATAGCAGCCTTGTAAGCATCGGGGTCCTTGACTTCGTTCGCCGGGTAAGAGTCGAAGGAGCAGTCCAAGCCATTGTAGATTTTAGAGATATTAGCATCAAGATGTTGTCCTACTCATATTAGTGTCCATTCAACTTATTGATAGCCCCTTTACACTCAGCCTAGGATTAAAAGGTGAGCTCACTGATAGCTGGGAATTTAGTCCCATTTGTTCCCACCATGCTCAGTTTAGCCACCTTTCCCCTCCTTCGGAGATCAAATAGAGTCAAGCCGACGACTCCTACCTTCTTATCCGACCCTGAAGCACCACCACCGACAAACCCAGTGGTATATTCCCCTGTTCCGACCTTAGGGCACGTCAGTTTCGAGCAACGATCTGCTAAGTATATGCTATAGTGATACGCACCATCAACACATTTAGTGGCGAAGGGGAGTTTGTCGGTGCAATAGCCGACTTGATTACTTCTGCTGCCATTTTGATGGTTTGTCCTGCAGGTCAGAGGAGGTTGAATAAAGGTGTGCAGTTATGAGATACCCAGAGATCCAAGAGAAACCTTGGGACAGCCAAATAAAATAAGAAGACAGATCAAGATGAGAAGGGGCGGATTCTTGTATAATTCACACAGCCTTATAAACTTGGGTTCATGTAACTACCTCCTACTTCGGTATCTTAGTTACGAATGTCTTGTTAAGCTTAAGATACCATACCTACCCCAACCTAAAGAGAAACCATGGACGGAAAAATTGAGGGGCAGTTGGAGAAATAAATGTTTAGGGTCCGACGTAGTGCTAGTACCTAATGTAACCGTCCGAGGTGTATCAAATTGAGAATGAATAGGAAAGGTAGGCCGTCATTGCAGGGTATTAGGTAACTACGTCTATTTACTAGAACTTGGGAAGGAAGTAAACTGCACTTGCACAGGTTTTAAGTAACGAGTGGTATCATTATATAATCTACCACCTAAGTACCTTAGGTACCTAACCTAGTTCACCATGTATAGATAAATTAAATGTCCTCATCATAGTAAATAGGTAAGTATAAAGTAGATGTGAGCAGTCAACATCTTTCTAAACTACCCAAGTCAAACACACGTAGAAACTTGGACGAACTTTGAAAGTTTACGGCTAAGAGGCTTTTTAACCTTCAAATTATAACAGTTGAAGCAAATCCTATTTCATATCGGACATTCCATCTGTTAATACCTATAATACCTACTTGAAGGTACCCCGCCCCCACTCGCTTGGCGACACGAGCAACAGCCCCGCCTCCCCCACTAAACATTTGCCCACCGGCTACCTGAAATTTGATTGCCCCGCGTTTGGTGGGGCAGTTTCCATTCAAGACAGAAGACCAGCGGGCGTCGGTCCATCATTGGCAGATTCAGCGAAGTATTATGTCCTAACAAATTTGTCCTCTTTTCAAATTCAAAAACTCAAACGTCGAGATAACAATGTAGGATTATCTAAAACCAAAGCATCATTTATTTGGTTAAATATAATAGACCGCATTTCTTATAAAGCAAGAGAAAAGCACGAAAGGATATAAGCAAAAATATTGCCTAGGTCGTCAGGAACTGTTGGGTCCGTAAGGTACGCAGAGTCACATCCCTACATCGTTACATCACACAAAGATCACCGACGACAGCAAACGTGGATTCTGGAATATTGCCCGAATGTGGGAGAGACAGAAGCTTTCTAGCGTCAGTCTTGGCTACATCGAAGCGTCCTCCTACCTCTTCACTGGTGGAAAAACTACTAATATGATTATTCCGTCGTATCTATACCATATTCAGCCTGGCCTGCAGAAGAAGCCAAATCGAGTACATGTAGATGGCTACCCCAGGAAGTCCAGGGAATGGAAATCAGCAGTTTTACCTTCGAACTGCTTGTTCATCCAACGGGCCAACAGGTCAACAGGTCAACAGCTATCACTGTCGCCCCCCAACCTGAGGTACTACCTACCTCATACTGGGAAGGTCAGTGGCCTTTAGTCCGAGGGGATTATCCAACGACCTATTCACTTACATACACATATACCTACCTTGTACGAAGTAGGTACCAATTGCCCATCTCAGGAACCTATCCAACCCTACCCATGTCCGGGATCTAGAGACGACTTCGTGAGCTCCACAATGCGGCAACCCTGAGCTCTCTTCTCCCTAACCTATGTAGGGCGAGCTACTTCACATATCGACTAGGCCCCGCAATGGTTACCCTCCAACAATCCCTCGGTCCTGCCAAGTGGACGGCATACCTCGACCCATCTTCTATCTGTTGTCTTCTCCAAAACCTCGAAGCTCCCTCCCGGGGCATTCCTTTGGAGGGTCACAAGACGAGTTGGCAAGCACAAATGACGTCTTCATCAACTATGTCAGCTCTCAAGCACAACCACGATCACCTCGACAACTCATCATCTGTCATAACTCATTTTTGCTTTTGGTTTTTCTTCCTTTTTTTCTGACGCGCAAGACGTGGCTTTCTCGGCTCTCTTAGTTACATGTAATCATGTGCTCTTGGTGACGGCAATGCCATTCATCAACCACTCTCAATTTCTACCGGGTCCTGATCGACCCTACTGCAGATCCTCTCGATTCCCATCAGCCCAGTTTCTAAACCCATTTGGACATGCTGCTTAGGTTTATCCAATCATAACATGGCTATTCAATGCCACCGCAGCTAATCTCGCACAACACATGAAGTTACCTAGCTGTCTCTCAACTTATTCTTTGCATGAGCAGCTGCCGAATAGAGCGCAATCTCTCTTCGAGCAAGCATTCAACCGTCTTTAGTTCCTTGCCTTTTCCCCAAGTTCCCAATTGCACCTTTGTGAGCCATGCGGCCGAAATTCGTTGGGTAGCTTCATAACAGCCCGACGAATTTTATGTGTGGAACTGTATAATTCATGGCTGTGGATTATCTGCATGACTCCCATGATCTATTTACGATATATTACCTTTGATATAACCCCGAGGCGCGTATGACCCGCCTGTCCTAGGGCCGTTGAAGAATTCGGCTCATCCACAATCCACTTCATGGCTTTTCGATCCCGTAGACATGGGCTCTTTCACTACACTGTACCTGTCCGTTTCCATTAGCTCCTTTTTCTAAGGGGCATCCCGGGTCCAAGAGGCAACCAGTGTCGCCTTCTTCGGACCAATGTCGTTGCGAGCAAAACACTAGGAGCTAGTAAGACGTTGCTGACCCACACCCTACAAGGTATTGATTGCATGCAACTTAGAAGATAGAAGCCATTATGTTATGAGAAGGAAAAAAAAAGGAGAGCATTCCGTTGCCGTCCATCGAGTATTATTCTTCGAATGCTATAAATATAGCTACGCGTCCCCTTTTCTTTGCTGTTGTTCTTCTTTTCTCGGCGCCCCTTTTCGTGGTTATCCTCTCTCTCTCTCTCTAAGCTATCTATACTCGGTATATATCGGTCCGTAAATCTAATAGCGATATTATCGTTACTTTTGCTCCTGTCTTTTGCTATTCGATCCTACAACATGACTGCCTCCAACAGCGCCGAGGTCAATGGTCACACGACCACGAGACGACCACTACCATGTGGTATCTATGCTCCCACTATGACCTTTTTCGATCCCGAGACCGAAGAGCTCGATATCCCTACTATCAAAAAGCACGCCGAGCGTTTAGTTAGAGATGGACTAGCTGGCTTGGTGACTATGGGTTCCAACGGGGAAGCTATTCACTGCACACGCGATGAAAAGGTAGCCGTGACACGTGCCACCAGAGAAGTTCTGGATGCCGCGGGTTTCACCACAACGCCAATCATCGTCGGAGCTACGGAGGGTAGCGTAAAGGGGACCATCGAACTCTGCAAGGAGTCTGCAGCAGCTGGTGGGGATTACGTATTGCTACTACCCCCAAGCTACTTTCGTGCGCAAATGGACGAGGAGGCTATAGTCGGTTATTTTACCGCTGTGGCAGATGGGAGTCCATTACCAATTGTCTTATACAACTATCCCGGCGCAGTTGCCGGTATCGACATGGACTCGGATCTCCTCATCAAGCTTGCCGAACACCCCAACATCATTGGAACAAAGTTCACATGCGGCAGCACCGGCAAACTTACTCGTGTAGCACTGGCCACCAACGCGAAAACCCCTACCTCAGAGGGTAGTGGATATATGGCGTTCGGCGGCATATGCGACTTCACAGTCCAGACATTGGTATCGGGAGGAAGCGGAATCATTGCAGGCGGTGCAAATGTCATGCCCAAGCTTTGCGTTAAGGTATGGAATCTATACGTCGAGGGGAAGATAGACGAGGCCATTGCATTACAAAAAGTACTCTCCCGGGGTGACTGGTTCTTGACCAAGGCGGCGATCGCGGGCACGAAACAAGCGATTCAGACCTATTTCGGTTACGGCGGTTACCCCCGGCGCCCACTCAAGCGTCTCGAAAAGGCTAGAATCGAGTCCATAGCGGAGGGAATAAGGGAAGCGATGGAAGTCGAAAAGTCATTGTAATGACAGGAAACGGGTTACCGGGATCTTGGTCTGAAACCCGCAGGAACCGGCTATAAACCGTCAATATTAGCCGCGTGGCCGTTGATCCCCTATTCTTGGAAAGTGCGGGGTTCGAATCCCGGGGTGACGGATGAGGCTCTTGGAGGGTAGAAACCCCTTGAATTCCTAATTCTCTCTCGGCCGACTAGGCCACTGACCACTGACCACTGACGTAGGTGTGATTACACGTACGCACACACATGCAAAACACATGATACGTTTCACAGAACTGAACGTCTCTATATACCGCTTTTTCGGACATTGATCAAAGCCCTGGGAACGTTCTTTAGTCCTAACGACCCTGTTTCTGATAAGAACCACTGGCTCTCTCTCCATGTTACTAGGTATTTAGCAACCGTACCCTATCGCGAAACAGGGAGGAGGAAAGCAGCTGGTGGTGACCAGCTGATCAATCCTACTCTTGTCCTGCTACTACTAGCTTCAAGTCGGTCTCGCTGGCCGTAGGGCCAAGCGAGACGTCTCTTCTATATATTCGTTAGCATAGCAAATGCAATATCAAACATATTAAACCGTCGTAATAACGAACGTCTTCGGCGAGGAGACGGGATAATCATAAATCTACCGTATATGCTCCCAACTCCGTTGAGCAACCATTTGGAAGCGGGAAGCGAAAAGCTCACGTCACAATTTCCATTTTCCATCCTCCATTCTCCATTTCCCATGGAACTTTGTAAAAACCGCCTACGTATGTACGTATTAGCCTCGGGAGGGCGTAATCTGCGTAGCATCTTGCATCTCTCGCTAGGACGTATGGCATGTGCGCACGTATCACATATATTATTCGAAGAGTGACGTATGACACCCCCTTGCCTTAGGTAGCTTTTATTTTTCCCGGGGTCCCATCCCTTCATGCGCCTAGGGTCCTAAGGGTCCCAAGGGTCCTCGGGGCAAGTAAGGAGGAGGAGGAGCTAAGGTTGCATGTACTTTGGGCACCACGCGCGATTATACCTCGCGGCGATCCGTAAGGCATTAATCCCTGGAAACGTCACCTACCTACCCCACGGGGGTTGTTGTTTGTTTTCCCACGATAGGGGGTAGGTACGGGGGCCCCCTCCCCTCCCCTCCCCTCACCTGCGCTCCCCGCGTTGCCAGCTTGTCCAGGTGTACATGTACCTCTCCTTTCGCGGCTCGGTCCGTCCCCTTCGTCTAGATAAGGTCGGTCACCTGCCCCTATGAGTCTTTCGTCTTGGCGGCGACGGCGGCAACGAAGTAAAATAATAATGGCCTCCTCAATACATGGGGGTGCTGAGGGTAGTGCTACACGCGCGAAGCTCTAATAATACGTACGTAGCCTTTTCTCCAGGTCCTAGGTCGGGAGCCACATACTTTTCCCCCCTCTCCCCCTCTCCCCCTCTCCCCTCCTCCAAACCCCACACATGCAAGCGAGATAAGCTAAGCATGATGTACGTCTTAAAGTTGTTCAGCCTCTCCCGAAGATATGGTGTGTACGTAGGTAGATTCAACGTATCATGCGGGATATGTACGAATGTTATCCCTCCGTTTAGGTAGTCTCTCGCTTCGTGCCGGTCCTTACACACATCCACACACCTACTTCCACGCACGAGCCCAGGGACGAGGGAAACACAAACCCCTCCCCCTCAACCACAATGCCATCATCCCACGCGTCTTGTCGTCATAGTCGTCCCACGTGTTTCTTTTCAAGTTGTCCTATTGATATTTTCCTCTTTCCTCCATATCCCGCGCCGTCCTATCACACCTTGAATTTCCTCGGATCCAGCTCTGCAATATCAGCACTCCTAGCCTCTCCATCAAAGATAAACTCGCTCATGAGCTTGCCTGTTGCCGGACCGTTCTGAATTCCCCAGCAGGTATGACCCGACGCTATCCATAGCCGGTGGACCGAGGTACCACCGATAAGCGGCGCGCTCTCCTTGCCAAAGCGCATATGCCGCGGTAGGTAGCAGGCTTGTTTTGCAGCGATAGACGCAGAACCTAGCAAGGGGCTCACGGTACCAACATACGAGATAAGATCATCACACTGCGATTCGTCGCATTCAACCTGGTCGGCGGTTGCCGGCAACGGTATTATCGAGTCCGGCTCGCCGCATGCGTATACTTCTCCGCCCGGTCGCGCGTAGATCTCGGGGTCTACGTTACCCTTGTGCTTCCGCTTCTCACCCCGCGCCGCTCTGTGCGCCGGTACCCAGTCGTTCGGCAGCGAGATATCGGTGAAGACAGCGTACGGGCTTACGTCCGCCGCGAACACGACGCTATGCGCCCTTAGACCCTCTACTTTGGTCTTTGGCCAAAGCCGCCCCGTCCACGGACCCGCGGCCACTATAACATCTGTCACACCTTCCAATATCCGCGTCTCGCCCGTAACACGATCTAGGTATTCAACACTCGAGACAGCCATCTCGGACTTATTCAGACCGATGCTCGTAACCATACTATTAACGCGTATTTCAGCCCCATACTCACGCGCCAAAGCTGCCATCGAAGTCGTGAATTGGTAAGGGTGCACTTGAGCCGTCTCGGTGAAACCCGGCAGTCCCATTTGGGCGTATTCGTGCACCAAACTAGCATTAATCCAGTCGAGATCTTTAGGTAGAATGGAATCGTGGAGTAAAGAGGTTGCCTTCTCGTCCTGTTTAGGTAACTTTTGCCATTCTACCTGGGCATCCGCTATAGGGCCGTCTTGTCCGTCTTGTCCGTCTTGCTCCTTGATGACGCCGCGACTAGTCCTTTTCCTCGTCTTAGTGGAGCCGTTAGGAGGCTTCTTGTTCCCCACCCTCGCCGTGAGTTGTCCGCATCCGAGTCGCCTATATCCCCATCTGTCGATCCCACCGTGTTCGGCTGCGAGCTCGGCATGAAGGCGATAGGAAAGTGGGACTAGACATGTTGGGTAAGCCCAAAGACCAAGGAGACCTCCAGCCTTCCCAGATGCAGCAGATGCTATTGATGTAGCCTCGAGAAGAGTAATGTGATGAATCGAAGGGATGTAGGAAGGATGTCGGGTTAGATAGTAGGCCGTCGTCGTGCCAATAACGCCACCACCTTAGAAATATAAATTAGTCATTAGGTACTACGATATGATATGCAGTATGTATGTAGTAGTGCGTCTCTCCAACGTTGATCATGAACCAATCAAGCTAGGATGTTTGCGTGTGTAGTGTGTATCGAAGGGTCCAACCCTGGGGCACGGATCCAAACCCGAAACTGTAGAAAAGTATTCGAGCAGGGTGAGACAGACTCACCTATGATCACGACATGTCGCGGTTGAGGTATACGAGTGTCCATAATAGTAAGGTATTTAACATGACCAAGCCAATGGTCATTCGAGAACTAGGAAAGTTGATGAAAGCAGGAATTAGACTTTCCTAAGTGACCAGGATTCACATGCTAGGTAGGGTTACTATATGGGTAACTATATGTAGAATAGAGGATAAGAGTGTTACCCTCAAATAAACTCGCAGCCTGTAGGCTATAGACTGTAGATTGTAGACTTTAGACGTGGAGCTTCTTCGGATCTACCCGTCGATTGGCAGCGGCTGCTACCCGGGTTCTAATAGACGCAGCACGTAGTATATGCAATACATTCGACTAACGAGTATTAATTCCTTAGCTTTTATCAGGTAAAGGTTTAATAGACAAGGTGGCTTGAGCGAAGATTGGTCTAATGCTCTAGCGACGGGAAACATATGTATGATGTTAATGATTAATTTGATAGAGAATGTAGCCTAGCATACAACTTAAGACGACATTGGACAATCGCTCCTTACTGATCAGAACGTAGGTACCTCCTACTTAAGATAGTGTACTTAGGTATCTAAAGTGGACCTTGATGAGACCACCGGGAAAACAGCAGCTCCGAAATACGAGGCCCAAGCTCCCAAAACTCTCAATTCTATATTTGATTGGCCCCGCAAGCTTGTAAGACCCGCCGCATTAACCCGCATTGACTTCCTGCCGAGGCTCCAAACCGTAACTGTTACGTCAATTGCATGAGCTTTTGTCATCGTCAGAAACAACTTTCAACAAACCGAGGATTAAAAAGTCACTAGCTCAATACATAGTTGCTATCTACTAGCAAAAGGAGAAGAATGAACAACTTACAATATTAAATAAAACAACTAACCTAACCGTTAGAGTATTCATGAGACAAATCATTATAAGGAACTGGTTTCCAATTCATCCATCATTTAGTAATCATATCTGCAAAGTGACCTCATCACCATCACCATCATCTGGACTACACGTACAGAGAAGAGCTTTGTCATCTATCGTCCAATTAGTGAATCTCAGATACCCCGCCAAAGCAGCTACTATCACGAGTCGCGCCATCTCAACTTCGGCTTCGTCGGCCAATATCCCGCAACTACAGAAAAAACAATTTTCCAAAGTCAACATCAACTCAATCACCACAATGACTTCCGCTACGACATTCTACGACTTCAAGGTCAAGGACAGTGCGTAAACTCATAAATTACAACTTACAACTTAACGAGAATATAAGCTAACCATTGTTACTTTATTCCAACAGAGAAGGGTGCCGAACTGCCCCTAGCCGACTACAAGGGCAAAGTTGTCCTAGTCGTCAACACGGCGTCCAAATGTGGTTTCACCCCGCAGTACGCCGGGCTCGAGAAGCTATACAAGGACATCACTGCGAAGCACCCGGATGACTTCATCATCCTCGGCTTCCCCTGCAACCAGTTCGGCGGCCAGGAGCCCGGCACCGACGACGACATCCAGAGCTTCTGCCAGGTCAACTACGGCGTCACCTTCCCCATCCTGGGCAAGACGGACGTGAACGGCGACAAGGCCGAGCCGTTGTTCGAGTGGATGAAAGCCGAGAAGCCCGGCCTCCTCGGCATGAAGCGGGTCAAGTGGAACTTTGAGAAGTTCCTGATCGGCAGGGATGGCAAGGTCAAGGAGAGGTGGGCT
This sequence comes from Daldinia loculata, assembly GCF_022478755.1. Classification (NCBI taxonomy): domain Eukaryota; kingdom Fungi; phylum Ascomycota; class Sordariomycetes; order Xylariales; family Hypoxylaceae; genus Daldinia; species Daldinia loculata. The sequence goes on from NW_026054897.1 coordinate 236,820, forward strand.
AGTACCACGAAGCCCGAGAGCTTGGAGTCGCCCATCCTGGCGGAGCTCGAGAAGAAGGCGTAAGTCTCTGCTTGTGCTTAGAAACCTGGGTACCTTTCTAGCGTCTTGCGGCTGTTCTATATATACCTATGTATGTACGTGTTGACGATTCGCCCTTATGGTGGCTATGATATAAAATGAGACGATCTCCCATTTTGGGGAAACATGAATGAATACGACTCCCTTGCAAGTGAAAATCCTGTTGTTCCTGTTTTATCAAGCGTGTAGGTGGTAGAAACGCATATATTTGGAAAGCACTTTTAGAAAATCCAGTATCTACTTACCCTACACCACTAGAACATCCGGAGTTGTCCTAGTAAAAGCTTTTTCATATAATAACAATAGAACACTAACGCTCGTATAAATCACGAACCAACATTTTTCGTTCTAGATATTAGGTACCCAGGTATATATATGAACCCATTTCCGTTTATTAAACCACCTAAATCATGCTAGTTCATAAGTCTGTCTGCGTGAAGCAATTCTACCTGCCCATCCCCATGGCATCTGAGAGTGATTCCACGCTACGGCCTCTCGACCACGCGCCTAAAACACTCTTGTGGTTTGATCTTGTTATACTGGAGAGTAGCTGCGAAGTTAACATCTCTGAGATATCTCTAATATTGTTCATACGTCTAGATACCTACATTAGGTAGTTTATATTTGCACCACAATTGAACTAAAATATACAATGATACGTAAACAAAATTAAAGTACAATATCTCTATGAGTGTTATTCCTAATAAAATTCCATATAATTATCATAAATGAACCTACCGAATTAAAGAAATATCATACCTACCTACTTAAATCTATAGTTAGGTACTCCAGCGGAAATACAGCTAATTAACAGTAGCCTTGAAGGTCTAGCTTGCTTGTATGAGTTATAAACGAAGCATGCATGTTAGCTTTTGATTATTTCTATGTCTTTTTACGTCAGGTACCTAAGATACTTACGGCCTGGATTACACCTGTTGCTACCTAGGCTAAGTATTGCGAACAGGCTGTTGTCAAGTGGCACGTCCCGTTTCCCGGTTGCTAGGCATCCATGATAGACATAAGTAAGGTTTTAACAACCCATTCTTCCATCTCTAATACAGTTTGCTGCGAAACCAAATGGCCATGGTGCAACAGTCATTCTGAAGTAGGGCCATGAAATAATTCCTCGATGAGTTTTTCGTAGGGCTTGGGTTCGATTCACTCGCAGGGCGGCAGGCAGGCCAACTGTTCAGGTCAAATGCGGCGATGTATCGATTCTCATTGTTCCGAGCTTTTTTGTTTTTCTTTTCCATTTTACTTTACTTATTTTTATTTTATTCCTTCTCGTCTGAAAGTTTTCATTTTTACTACTTCATATCTCTCTCTCATCGAACTTGATGTTGTCAAAGAAGTAATGGCTATTTCAGCTTTTATTCATAAATTCTTTCTACCTTATCTTTGCATGTTTAAAATGACATTGCATATAGGCTGGCAACGTATGGATTTTAGTAGAAAAACATTTTTAAAATAAGGTATTATCCAGTAAATAGATGAACCACAATAAGCAGATTATATTTCGTAACCCTTATGACTAATGAGATTCTTCGGATATACGGACGGGAAAACAAGATTCAGCATGACTTCGGGTCTACCATCCCAATGACAATAACTCAAGAAGTAGCTAGTCCTATTTGACAATTACTCCAGCACGATACGATTATGTTATATACGAATATTTGGTATGATAGCATTTATATTCGTGAACTGGTAGTTTCGCTACAATCAACAAGCTGAAAAAGCCATGAGGCCTGGTAAACATCTGGCTTATATCTGAGACGAATAGACACATAATCATACATAATCTTTAGGTACCATAGACCTCGATTGCGGTTTCTTTTCGTCACTCAAGAAGCATTCATTGTCTATGGCATTATTTTTACTACCGACTGTCGTTGTCATAAACGAGCTAATCACACTTCTCGCGAATATCACCTCTATCAGATAATAGCAGGACGCGAGCTGGATCCGGTGGCCCTAATAGCCTAGTAATCTCCCAGTTAATATTAGGGCTACCATTATCGTTGTGATATATCTAATCATACATAGGTCTATGCTGGGCACGATACACTACTTGGTTGCTATGTTCGGTTTTTCTACAAGTTGAGGACCATCCTGTCAGTCAAGAGGTTAGGAAAGCAAGGAAGTATAAGATCTATCTTGTCGTGTTTGTTCAATTGGATGTAACAAAATCGCGTGATGACTTCTTGCCAAGTGCTTTCGTTATCCCGCGGTAGACATAGCATAATGGCATTGGCATTCAGTGCAGGATGATTAGACCTAGCAAAGCCTTTTAGCCAAGAGAGCACGAGTTAACTAAGGCAGATGCTCGGAGGCAAGGTACTACACCTTGTCGAAAGTCAATTGACATATATTCCTAAACGCTACTCTAACAGCAATACAAAGCCGCATCCTTTCTTCCTCACAGCCATCACGCGCAACCAATTTCTAGGGGAGTCGCCAACAAAGACAAGGAAAGAGAACCAGAACTAGGATAACAGAAACATCGTCGTCGTCACCAACTTCTATCTCTCGGACTTAGGTAGACGCGAAGAGCACTCGACTATGCGCGAACCGCAGCTCCACAGGCGCTCGGACAATACCTACCAACCGACGAAGCTCCAGAATAAAAAAAAGGCTCAGCAATGTCTTCTTCCTCCCCCGCCGCGACGATGACAAGGGATCCGGCAAAAAGTACCTAAACAAAATGCATCGTACCTAAATCTATTTCTCCTCGTAGGCGCCAACCCATCCCTCCCCTGCAGGAAACCACGAGGGACAACGGAAAAGAAAGAAACAAAAGAACATGGCATCGTAGTCTGCGCAGTAGAGAGAGAGAGAGAGAGAGAGAGCTATTTTTGGGAGTTGCAGCGAGCGGCGGACCGCATTTGAAACCCCCCTAGAGGGAGCCTCAATTCATCCTTCGAGCCTCCCAACCCCAACCCATCAGCCGGCGTCAGCACCGGCGAAAGGGGAAAAAACAAGCAAGACAAAAATGGAAATGTGGCCAGCGTCATGCAATTTCGAGCCGCCCTTCGAAATCCGCCGTCGAGATGCTTTCTCGCTAGGTAGGTTAGATCCTTCAGGCCCGTCCGACGGCACGAAGAAGAAAAAAAAAAGAAAAAAAAAAAAGATCACGGTGTGGTTCGGTCAATCCATCCATCGTCGTCGTTGTTGCCCAAGTGGAGTCTCTTCTAGCGAAATATTCCAGGGGGGTTGGTTGAAGCGGCCGCAAGAAAAAAAAAAAATCCCAAAAAAACATACGGTACCATTCCCCTTCTCCGATCCAAGACTTTCTTTTTGATCCTATCCGGGCTTTTCTCCGCCTGTTTTAGACCACCTTGTGCGCGTATCGGTAGCACGACAGTTGATCTGCACGAGCACGCGCATGCCCACGAGCCCCCCAGAATTTTCCGAGCAGGTCAGGGACCGCAAAGAAAAAACAGACCGTGAGGGAATGAATGATGCCGTTTTGCCGTTGTTGGTTTGTCGAGAGTGCCAAGACCTTTAGCGGTCTTATATATTATTATATTTTAGTGTTATTATTGTTATTATTATTATTGATACTCGCTAAAAAGCCTGTACGGCTGCGGCACGCCTGAAGGATCAATAAGCAGAGGATGGCGAAAACGACTTTTCGAAGGAATGAGGTACTGCGCCACCCTGATTGGTGCGTTTTCGCGATGCCGCATCTCCATCTCTTTATCTAATCTGCTTTCAGCTAACGGTGCCATATTAGTACATAGTAGTAGATATATAGGCTCCATCGTCTTAGGCAATGCGGCGTGGTAGGAATTAACATGGTCAAATTCGGCAAGGGGAGTGGAAATAATAAAAGACGACCCTCGACAATAGCAGAGAAGCTCCAGTTATTTGAAAGTATATCGATCCTACGGCTATTGTTTAGATAAGCTTCGGCATACAGAAACGTGGCAGCTGTCTGTGCTGTGCTGTCGAACATCGAGCCCCTCATTGTGATGTCAACACGCCTTCATCAAAAAGTGCCCCTTTTTCGACGGGTAAGCTTATGGCGTATAACGGACACGAAGATGACAGACGCCATCGTATGGTCCAGATGAGTTGCTGCCTCCCAAGCTAACTTCCTCATCCTCATCCTCTTTATAAAGCGGTTGGCTTACAAGCTACTAAGATTTGGGTGTGTTGGTACTATGAGTAGAGAACTACAAATTGACAACCCCTGAAAAAGTGTTGCCAAGATATCAAGAGAGAGCCTTCTCCGTCTTGTCCGGTGATGGTTCTAAATATTCTCAATATCGGATGGAGCGAGGTCGTCAGATGAACTCCTGAGGGTGGATCTCACGAGAGATGCTCTTCAATGAGCCTCTGCTCTCCGAGGCCTGAAACATTGAGATAGCTGCCAAGTTCCCCTAGAAGGAGTGGAATAATAGTCTCTTCGGTGACTACATAAGAGATACAAGCTGGCCAGGATTGAAGTCGAGGTACTTTACTGATACTTGTGGAGTTAAATGTTGGTATTCACTTCCTAACGGTATATGGATCTTGTTGCGAGGATGGACACAGATGATAATTTAACCTTGGTTTGGAGTCAGGTAGAATAGCGTCTATCCCATCTACTTCGCCACTAGATCCATGTCTCGGGGCTCCCTTACAACATAGCTAGCCTAATGCGTGGCGTCCATCACGGATCTATACTGACTTCAGGTCGGCCGTAGAGTTTGACATACCCGGTCTAGATAGCCTCGATGCTAGGGGTTTTTACAGATCAGACCCGACGATGCGCTGGGTAGGTAGGAGGAGGGCAGCAAGAAATCCACCGAAATGAAGAGACGCTATTTGCGCCTCGAGCTTGGTCGATATCGCGAGCACGCAAAAGTCGCGGCTAGTGGATTATACCTAGGGATCCCTGTATGGTTCGTTAACTATCGTATCCCGTGGGCTTGAAACATGCTTCTGCAGAGGCGTGCTAGATAGTCTCTCTGTGAAGTTCTTGATTTTGAACTTCGGGCCCCTCCGTAGGTAGACTAGTTCCTCCGGACGATAATGAAGACTGGTTTGTTCAAATCCTTAAGCGGTAGCTAGATATCCCTCGGTAGCCACAATCTAGTATACGTTAACTAAGTTATGCCAATCTTAATGAGATGCCTTTCCTCATATGGCCATTGACCAGTGCCTAAGGGCTCTCCCGATAACTCGCTATGCCCGTCAATGTCAGTTTCAAGTCACCGAATAGCCCTCGGCCGAGGCAGTAATAGTTGTATCACCCCGGGAACAATATACCGGGCCGAATGGGAGGATAGAGGCATTACATCCTGTATGAAGGGGGCGAAGATGCAGGGGTAAAAAGATTCAGTAATAAGTAGCGAGGTTGTTACTTGTCAACGACGATGGTGCCAAGAATGTCTAAACTTGGTGTTCCCCAGGTTTTGTTGCTGGTAAGAGTAACCAGGCGGGCTGTCCGTAATGGAATCCTAAATACTACATGTAATTGTAGAGATAGAGCCATCCAGGCCATTTTGCGGGCAGGACGGGTTGCTCGGTGCTTAATAGGAGTAAGGATCGCCAAAACCCCGAATTCGAGCTAGGGTCCGTTGCAGAATAACGAGGCTGAGTGCTGAAAATGGTGTCTGAATTAGGTCTCTCAGCTCCTTTGGCCTCGGCTAGCGCTTGTGAACAACGCGTCTAATCCAACTCGCACACTGTATGTGCCTGGTTTCTAAGAATTATATGCAATCATAGGTATCTAGAATTTCTTCGGCGCATTGCGCTTCGGTCCTTTCCGATCTTTAGGAATACGCGAGCATCTGACAAACGTCTCTGCATTGCTAAGGAAAATCCATCTCGTCGGCCACCACGTATTGTGATGTATGACAAAGGCGTTTGTATTGTTCAACAAGTGAGGTTAAGTTTAGCCACGTTCGTCTTCCGAGACGAATTGTGTTAAAGCAACACCAAGCAAGTCATGAATCGTACGCCGCTCACGATATCAGTAATCCTCTAGAGCTTCGAAGGAATAATAGTACATACATACATACATACATACATACATACATACCTTAGTTAACGAGTAGCGACAGTAAAGGGGTCTTGTTACAAGACCCGACGGAAGTGTGCTAACCCGCAACGGCACATGCGGTTCTCGCGATGTAATGAGGCCGATAGGTGATAGGTAGTATCTTCAAGGCGATAAAAATAAATACGACTGGGGGCTAGACAATTTACCCCATCTGCCGTAAACTGTGTTTCTACAGTATCCTCCCTGGTCGTCTGGGTTCGGGATCATCACTTGCAGCTTTTGACAGCGCTACCCCCGCGTTTGCCTCAGGTCGGCCTGACACTGGCTGGCTCGTTCGAGTACTTGCAGATCGGCATTGTCTCAGACCATCTTGCTTAGTTACTGCAAAATGTCCGGGTTGTTTAATCTCATTTGACAGGGGAACGGCACGCGACAAGGTGCTTATTTGCCAGCCGTGACTTGCGCGCAGCCGATTCTGACACCTGAGCCGCTGAGAGAAGAGAATTGGGAGAGAACTAGCCATCTGCAGAAAGGAAGGGCAAGGCCGCCGCGGCCGCAGGAGCAGGGAAATAGCATTAATAATTGGTCCACTTGATCGAATTGACACCACACATTGTATGGCAGAGTGTTGACCGTGAGCCAGTCGGATTTATCAGGTGAGACAGCCTACTAATCCCGGCATCGATCGATTCCTTGTTAACTAAATGGTTCATACACCATTATACATAGAAAAGGATGAGTAAACTTGAAATAATAAATGATAAAGGTGGACAGGTACTTACACGTGAGAATATTGTAGGGGTCATCTATGTACAAGCTGTTCTTGGATTGTAACACCAGTGGATCTTTGTCTATCACAGCGCGCATAATGGTCCGTGATTAAACAATAATCGACACCGGGGTCCACGATGTTCTATGAATAGAGTCATGACACGGAGATAAACGGAATATGAGCCGCATCTGGGGCTCAATTAATATGCTAAGATGAGTTAAGGCGTGGATTCTTGAGACTTCCATCATTATGAGACAGTACCATATCAGCCTCAACTTCGTCGGGATACCGCATGGAATTCAATCCTCCTCATCTGAAGTTATGAGTTTGCCAAGCGAATTTGAAGCGAGCCCCGTGCAAGAAAAGATCTTGCTAGCATACTAGCCACATCTTAATTTTATGCGTGCGAACATGTAGTTGTATGTATGTGGTTGGCACATGTGAGTGGCACCTCCACATTCGCTACATAGCTGCAAAAAGGCAGGGTTAAGTGGTGCCCGGACGTAATGCAACGTTGCGTGATAACTTTGATTAATGAAGCACCAATCAAAATATGGACTTGGAGATGGAAGGATGACTAGTTGATTCGAGGGGTCCTAGGAGGAATTCATACCGACATAGACCGTCTTGCGAGTTCAAACTATCCAGGCTTGTACAATTTTGTGTCTGTTAAAGATGGAATAAACTGGCGGATGGTTGTACCACAGCATGAATTTAGCATAGATACCTTAGGCAGTTATTGTTTCCGTGAACTTAACAGATGTCTGCAAACACGAAACATCAAGAGGATGGGGGTTGTCTAAAATCAAGTAATCTTGACTAGTAACCATGCTCGCAAGATCAGGAGAGGTCATAAGATGGTCCGAGATATACGCCCTAGCGTAATAAGTGCAATGCAGCCGTGTCAGACAGGCAGCGGCTCAAGATGAGCGGCGGTTACTCGGTGCCCCTTGATATTCCCGAATGCAGTCCGGGGTACCGATGGGCAAAGCTCATCGGTTTTTAGGACGAATATCCAGGAAATACGATGTAATAGAGTAAAATGATATGATCTTGCTTGTTAGTTATCAGCCAATCTCCGTTTTCCTTCAATGGTAATAAGCTTCGACTAAGGTCGGATATGGATTTATGAGCCATGCATTCAACGTGAATGGGCGACCATCTGTAGATCGAAGTTTAACGGTCGACGGGGTTAGCCCGGTGTTCAAGCTAGTGATCCTGACCCGGCCTCTTGGAAACGTGTGTATATCGATAAAGGAGGTAGATCTAGCGTTCGTGAAACGATCTGAGTGATTTTCAATTTCCCGCGTTTGATGAAGACAGGGCTTTGACGATCGTTTCTCAAGAGATGGTTTACTGCTGCCCAGCGATTCTTGGTTATCACGGCGGACTTTGACGCTTGACGCTCGACGGAGAGTCTTATAAAATTACGCCGATTTCATTCATGCTTATGTTAAGCCTTGAGTCGGTGGTGATTGGGTCAGCCTACCTTAGGTACTCAACCTGCGCCGTGGCCCGTGACATTCTCGGCGATTGAACGAACCGAAGCATGTTGGACAGGACGGGGGTTTATCTGTATGTACAGGTATGAAGCCCACCAATCATACGTTAGCCCGCTGACAGAATTCAGTTAAGCCAATTGTGGGGGGAGCCAGGGTAGCTCTGCTGTTCACTGCTGTTCAGTAGTACTGTAGCAGTCGGTGACTAAAGGAGTAAAGTCAATACAGGATAACCCTGTGAATGGCTGTTTATAGGTTAGATACATATGTACCTAATGTATGTTTATGTATGTTTATACAGGGGATCAAGGGATAGGTTCTAAGTTCTGACTGGGCGAGTCTTTACCGTCGCAGCCGCGTAGCCGATAGATTTAAGGCGGTAGCTGGCTGATGCTGAACTGGTAGTCGTCCTATATATACCTATGTACCTAGGTAAGTAGGTATATATGATGAGCATAGAAAGTATACGGTTATTTTGGCAAGGGAACGATAAAATTTAACGGGTAGGTAATAGAGAGAGGAAGTTTAGTCGGTAGGGTCTTTTTAGCTTTGCACATATGTAGAAATAATATGGAACGATATGTGCCACAGTTGCACCTGCTAACAAAGGTACCTAACCTTACTTTAACTTTAGATACATTGGACTGCTTAAGGTTACTGCTAGTGTGTACTGCTAGGCCGAATAGCGTTTAGTGGTCTTCGATGCAGGCTTCTTCGGCTCATCTAGCGTCTAACTAAGCTCTAAAAATGCTTGAACGCTTAAGGTGGTTTTAGTTCTTAGCTACCCGGTACCTTTAGCTGCCTTTAGGCTTTAGTTGCCCTTAGCTCTCCGCTCCTGTCTCCATCATTTGCATGTACATACGTCCTGAACAATTACACATTGTCCCCCAGCGAGGGCCAATGAAAAACAGATCGTAAGATAAGAGAAATTGGTTACCCTACAGACCGAAGTCGAAATCAGTTAGGTGCATCCAATTAACGGACAACACCTACTGCGTCTGTCATAGTTCCCGCCGCGCTCTTACCATAACACTATGTCATCTAAGTACATAACCACTTATTATATGAAAGATCATGGGCAAATGAGTGCTTGGGCGTGGAACTGCCGCGGTCGCACGTATGAGAAAGGTATGTTATTCGATGCTCAGTTGACATGTGGTAAGTGGGTTGGTCGTAAGGGTCGTAGGGATCGTAAGGGACCACGGGACCCTGCGAGCATCTCCAGAATCTCCCGCAACTCTGCCGATATACGATAGGCGTAGATACGAAAGCCGGAACCAGAAAGTAATAAACTCTGTTTGAAGGGACCGGGGATGATGTCACTTGAATATTCGAGGTACCAGGGGGGAATAATAATAAAAACAACTTTTTTGTAAAACTCGGGATTCGTGAATGCTTCGCGAGCAATAGGAATATAGAGAAAGAGAGAGAATATCGAACGCGGGCTGAATGGTAGACTTAGCGGCCAAGAAAGCTCGAATTGGAAGGCTTCCAGAACTCTAGAGGAATGATTGGATTGTAGTATGTTGAAGTCACACTGCAGTCTACTCTGCTGGTTGCAATGCTTACAAGGTAGGTTTACACAAGACACCTAGAGCTATTGGGGTTGCTTGGGGTTGCTTGGGGATGTTTGGAGGTGTTGCTCGACCTGCATCGAGGCGCCCTGCGTACATACATACAGCATACATACAAGCAAAGCAGGCCACGAAGCACAGAAGCAGCCAAGACTGATCTTTATGAATTGTCAACGTACGTCGGCAGACTTTGGTGCCAATTGTGCAACGGTCTATCTTGGCATTACCATCGCCTTTGTCGTAGGGTAGTGTTATGCAGTACCGAGATGAGGACTTATGGATTCGAGAGAAAGTTTTGACGAAGCTTCTCGATGGAGCATTAGCAGTTGGAACGTTGGTTAAAATCCGCGTGGGTGATATCCTGACCCGTAACATCCGACCTTCGATTAGGTAGTAAATCGTCAAATCCATCACAGGCGCCGCTATGCTTCTGCATGGATTTATATGTAAGTGCCCTGGCAGACAAGTACATAACCCACAATATACGTACCGTACATATATGATATGTATGAAGGGTAAGGCTAGAATGCTAGTTGAATATAGTATAGTGTTGGTCTTCTTTTCCATTACCCTTAACTTTCAGGTAATACTTGAGCTTGAATCAAGATTTAAACCAATATGGATTTTAGGTGGCTGCATATATGCCAAGCCCCTCCGTAGAGGTTAGGAGGTAGTCAAGTGCCCGTCCTTTTTAAGGGTACTGAAGAGTTCGATGCTTCTTCCGTACGACTGATAAGAAGAGAGCCATTGATTTCTTATGCCAAGAGTGACACTAGTACCAGCATCATCCGTGGGGCAGATAGGTTGTGGCCTCTTAGTCGTTATGTATGTAGTGTACACAGATACCAGGGAATTGGTAGACCTGGCGCAAACATGTCCACAGTAAGCTCGTGATGAATGAGATTGCATTATTCGGGTCGCAAAGGATATTAGTTTTTGGTAGTTTGAAGAATAGTTCCTTGTTTGATCCCCACGATAGGTCTGGCAACAAACAAGCTAAGTCCGTATAGGTTTTAAGGTAGGCATTTATACCGAGGATCTTGAAGATCCTCCACCCCCTTGTCTCTTCACTACCCTAAGCTCGCAAATCTTTGGCAACCTTAAAATCTGCCAAACGGCATTTAGGCCCGATCCCTTCCGATCCCTCGAACGGTTCACAAGACGGCAGCGCTACGATGGCGATGTCGATATGCTTATGGATATGATCGAATGCTGCATATACCTTACAGTAAAGCAAACCTCTCCCACAAGAAATTGGCATCGATCTAATGACGTCTGTACGCGTATGTCCAGCTAGTAGTGTAGACACGAAAGTCACCTCAACAAAGTCAATCGGTGCATGCCGAAAGAGGGAGCTGCAAAGAACAAAATGACGGGGGTTTCGAGATAACGATAGAAGCTTGATAGAAACAAGAGAGAGAGAAGCCGTCGTAGAAAAGATCCATACCCAAGTCTCGGCGTCGTGTTAAACTACAACGTCTCCGCCGACTTATACAACACGACCAATAGTTTAAAGTCGAGGCTAACCAACCCGAGCGCAACCCGCAGTCGCATACATAAAGAAGGCTAATATTCTCCATCTCTAAGGAAACCACCTAACCACATAGATCATCAATTCCCGCCTATATTGTTACCGTCGCACTCGTGTACCGACTGGCAGGACATGACGATGAATAGCTTCAGAAGAGGGCATTAAGTCTTGCAGGTATCATCTCTTGGCTTTAGGTTTCCTATTACGTGACGACATTAGATCGGTAGTCTAGCTGCTCGATCTTCTTGACATATTCCCTCGCTTTCGCGAAGTCGTGGCCGCATTGAGATGCATCGAGATAGAATGTGTGGTAGATACATGGTTGGAGCAAGTCATGCTGGGCAATGTTCCTGGGCAAAGGATAATTATAATATCTCGTGATGATTGTCCGCTATGGCGAACATTATCAACATGACAAGGTTCTGTTATAGTTACCTATGCGTAGTACGAGAATTACAGACCCATTAGACTATACCTGAATAATAGTACGATCGCGAGTCTAGCGCTTCAAGGCTTGCCCTGTCTCTCGTCATCCTAGACCACACCCCGTATGTCGCACATAGCTGTATTTTTGATTAATTTTCGGCCACCTGTCTGGGATTACACGAAAATGAACTACACACCTCGGATTATCGTTATAGCTTACACATGATGGTCCTCGAGGTGGTCTACTACCTATCATGTGCAGTAGCGCTGCAGCCTTGTCCTTAGTCTGACTTTAATAAAGGCCATCTTCCCCCGACGACCAATATGAATCTCTCCAGGACTGTCTTTTAAATTAACAGGACACAGGTTTATAGTAAAGTCATGTTCACACGCAATCAACTCTGCCACTTGAGAGGTCAGGCGAGAAGCTAAGGATAATTGCTAGACAGTCTTTACCAAATGACATCTTCCACCGTCTTGGGTGTGTCTTACAAAAAAAAGGGTTCGGATTCGTTCAGGAACCCACATCCTAGCATTATCAAATACATGAACTTGAGAAAGTAGTGGTCCCAAGCGAGGGGGTCACTTGTTATAGTAATAGGAAGTTTTGGTTCGTTCGCTCGTTTATTACTCAAATTTAATTCTGCCCAACTATAAAGCAACCCATATAACCGTCTTGTGTGGTCTCTAGTCCGGCACGAGTTTCCCGCTTTGAAACCCGCCTCTCTAATAACCGCAACCTGAAGATCGAACTGCTGTATGTTACCCCTTCGAAAAGGGGCAGAGCGAGTTACAGAGCAAGAAGAAGCGACTCGACGTTACACGTGTAACATAACAATACATAGGTAATCAACCCGCGGTGATTTACATAGGTAGGTAGCCATACTAGGACCCAGATTAACCTAAAAGCTTACTTGGGTGCCTACATGTAGACCTGCCTAAGGCACATTAAATATGCGATCGAGGGGGACCCCGGTAGATCTTTAGAAAACCTACATATGTAGTTGAACGTTAGGTAAGGAAATGGCTTGGTAATAAACTTCTAAACATCTAAACATCGTCATCTGAGACTGGAGGTCGCATAGGTAGCTCGAATTACTGAGAATTTGGAGTTGTCACATTACCTGACCTGTTTCCATGGGTTACATACAGTAAGCAACCCATGAGCATGCCAAGACTTGTAAAGCTTGTTGGCCATGGCCCACGCACTATGTAGAAGCATTTGCGAAGAGTCGAGACAACTATCTACTAGCCCGAAAACATCTCAAAGTATAATATTAGATATTATCGAGAATAATTTGGAAGCGCCGTCTTACATAGTATGGGCCGGCCGGATTTAGACATGTTGCGAGCGAAGCAGAGGAAGCGGAGGGGCTTGCGGCGGGTCTTCCGCTAATAGACATTTGAGCCCTGTACTAGAATGGCTGTACTAGAACGGCTGTATTAGAATAGCTGCACTAGAATGGTTAACTATAGCACATGTATTTTGCAGTGGCTTTGCCTCTCTCACCTGAAACTCCCCGCCCCGAAATCCTCGGTAGCAACTTTTGTCTTCAGGGATGGCCAACTTTTATGTACACAATAAATCGATATAATGATCCATAGTTGTAAGTTGCACGGGTTATGCCCACTACGTAATTAAAGCCCCGGCAAGCAAAAGAACATCATTCCGCGTGCAATTAGTAGTCGATGTTAATGCGATGTAGGTAAATGTGGGTTCCCTGATCACAGCGTTCTTGGGGAAGAGATGGGACGGTAACAAGGCACGTCCGATCGAAAATCCTTCCGTACCTAGGTAGGTAACAACCTGGGCTTTCTAATGTTAGCACAAAACTGCACGCCATCACGGTCACCACGTCGGGGGGGCATGTCAAGGCATGTCAAGGCATGTCAGGGCATGTCCGTGTAAGCCCTGTAACGTATCCCCCACTGAGACGAGTTACGATGGGCCATTACGTTGGAATTTACTGAATGGAATTCTCTTCCAAGTCCACTGTAAGTGGTATCATCTGTAATGCCCCAATATAGCGGGAAGCGGCGCAAGGCCCCCTTCTATCTAACTAAAAAACTAATAATAACTTAAGCTTACAGAAAAAAGAGTTTAGGATGCAAGATTCCTTTTTCTTTAGAGAAACGAGGGCTAATTTACCCACAAAGCGCAAAGCCAAGAGTCGAAAATCGAATGATGGCGTCTCACAGCTCCTCGCGCATTTCCGTCTGTCATGTCTGTTTCCCATCGTATCCCACTCATCCATTGCCTTACCTGTACCAACAAGACAGCCAGCCAGCCAGTATGTATCTCGTAGCCCACATCCCACAAGCCTACTACAGACCAACTATAGGCCTACCGAGGTCTATCTCCCTCCCCCCCTAGTTCCTGTTCGATTCATCGGTGGCACAATCAATAACTACGGTATCTGCAAAGTTCAGCCATTCTCCGTCATCCTCTTGCCCACTTCGTCCGGTCCTCCCTTTGCATACGAGTAGACGAAACCCTTCACTAGCCGAGCTGACATTCGGCTTTACTACGTAGGTAACTATTGAAAATCTAGGTGCACATACTTGGAAGAACCTCGAAAAAAGGCTTTAATCACAAGCAAAATAGAGAGAGACACGACCTGAAAGTAGTGCTAGTGCAGCTCATCTTTCTCCCTTCCCTGCCCCCCCCGGACTCACCATAACTCTTGCTAGGCCTGATGTCGTTAGGACTCGCCGCTCATAGTTTACCCTTGTTCCTACAGTAGTCTAAAGAATGGCACCAGCTACAAAGTACCTTACCTGCGAATGATGCTCCTTCACCCCCGTCTCTGCATGTATGTAGTGTAGTGTAGTGTACTGGGGGGTCTTACAGGGGTCACTTTTGCACCCCCCCCTACCCCTGTCGCCGTTCTCCCTCAACCTGGCTGGTACAATGAAGGTATATCCCGCTGATCTTGAAAGTGGGAAGACCCACCTAGGCTGTCTAAGTCCTCATTCGCTCCCCTCGATCTCGCACCCATCTTAACCTATGTAGCAGAGGGTCAAGTTCAGATTCCCCGTCATCTCTCTTCCAACGTTGTCTGTCTACTGCCTGTGCCCCCCAAACTCCCCAAGCCGGGCCCACCCATGCTTCTCTTCTGCGGTTTGGCCGTTCTGCGACTGCTACATGCACATTAATCGCCTCCTTTTGACAAGGGTGCTGACCATGGAGAGATGAGGGTCTTGCATCTCTTTGTACCTACCCAGTACCTCCCTAGAGCAGGTGGGGAGCACAACGCGATGAGATACCCTGCTCTGTAAGTGGTACTTTGTATATGCGCTCGTTCATATAGAGACCGCATCTCGACTTATATCAGTCGTCCCATTCGCTCCACCCCGTCTACTTCTTCTCATGCAATATCAATAACCTCTTGCCCAGACGATCACATCTTTTCCATATTAACCTCTATTTATCCACGCCAGTCAACTTCCTCCTCCTTGATAGTCAAGAGATTCTATACCGCGTTGAGACCAGAGTCGAGACCACCACCGCCCCGGGTTTCCTTATGTGTCCTTGCTAGAACCATATTGCATCACTCTTTCGATATAGTGCATATTCTAACATGACAGTCTCACTTCCCCCATCGTCCAATTCGTCAAAGGACGCCCAGGCTGCCCGCAAGCGGAGGAGACGGGCCCCTGCCGGAGGAGCTGCGGATGATTGCTTCACCTGCATCAAGAGAAATACCAAGTGCGATAGGAGGCGACCCTACTGCTCGCAATGTCTCGAGTTTGGGAATGAATGCTCCGGCTACAAGACTCAACTGACCTGGGGAGTGGGTGTGGCGAGTCGAGGCAAACTGCGAGGACTTTCGCTGCCCATAGCAAAGGCACCGCCTGTTGCGCCTGTTGGGAAGAAGGCAACGAGCCGGTCACGAGCAGCAAGCTCCGCAGCGACCACTCCCCGATGGAGCGGCACGGAAGAGGGGCTACGCAAGGTTCACCGAGACGATGGAAATCATACTGCCGCCGTCCCTACCACACCGTACGGATCTTATCAAGAATACCCAAGATTTTCTCACGGGGAAGCTCCATCAACCTCCCAAGGGCCTTGGGGAGGCCTTCCAGCATACGCCGGAAACATGAGCTCTCACGACCAGCGCAGATTCCAGAAGCTTGGTTCCTCAATGAGCCATTACCCTATAATGGGCGACTCGCTATCATCGTCCGTGGACTCTCTAAACGACGTCGAGTACGCTATGGGACATTCTTATGCTAGAGAGGAAATGCCTTTCGTTCACAGCCCTAGCATCATCTACGAGAACTACACGGCCCAAAATTCGCCTATGCCTCAAAGTCCCGCCTCTGCGATTATGATCGACCAACGAGCCCCAACTTCGTGTCCTGGCTTAGTCTACGGTCCGTCGGAACCCGGTTCGAGCATCGGCTCTCACCCGGACTCCTATGGGCCCCAGATGGCCCATAGATTGGTCGCGGATAGCGACACTCTGAGTAAGGATCACGCGTTCCGAAATCCCACGCCTCGGCTCACTGACAACTCCTCGCAGGCGTACCTGAGATGGAGCCCTACGGTACCAGCCCGCATTCCACGGACGGGTCTCACTGGGCAACTGCGATTTCAAGAGATGATGATGTGACGCCCTCCGCCTCGGCCAACTTAGCCTTTCCATATGAGAGCCAGCCGATACAGATTAGCCCTGATCTCATTGCTAAGATGCCCTTCTTTATGGACTACTACGAAAACATAATGTGCCCCTCCATGGTTCTCGTAGATGGCCCGAACAATCCATTCCGAGACCACATCCTGCGACTGGCAGCGGGTAGCCGCAGCCTACAACATGCCATCTGTGCTCTGGCCGCCTGTAACCTGAGGATGAAGAGAAGGCTAAGTCTTGGTCAACGTGCCAGAGCAGACAGCACCGGATCTGAGCGACTTTCCGAAGCCCAGTCGGACCACCACTCCTTGAACGAAGAGCACCAACATCGAAACCTAGCTGTTCATCTCTTAAACGAACAGTTGAACGACCCCATGAAATCATGCCACGACTCCGTCTTGGCTACTATACTACTTCTCTGCCACTACCGCATGGTCGAATCCGGAGTCGCAAAGTTCCACACGCAGTTTGCCGGCGTCAAGAAGATACTCAGCATGCGAGGTTCAGCCCCTTACCAAGGGTCTAGCGAGTCCTCGTGGATGGAGGCTATTTTCACCTACTTCGACTCGATTTCCGCCAGCATCAACGACCGCGAGGCCCAACTCAACCATTCCTTCTACGGTCTCCCCTCGGATGCCAACTTACTACCCCCGGGAGCCGAGAACTTGGTTGGCTGCGACAGGGAGCTATTCAAGACCATTAGCAAACTCGGTCGCTTGAACCTCCTATCGCAACATCATCATCACGTCCAGAGCGTTCTATCAACACCCAACGCTCACGTTGGAACACCAACGACTTCGCCTCCCCTAGGCTCCCCCATGGGACAGCAATTCAAGCAAACCAGCCCACCAATTGGAGATTTCTTCAGCATAAATCATCATCGCTACGACGGCAATGGCTTCGTTTCGCAGCTTGACGACGAAGAGATCCTGTCCACGGGGCTCTGCCCCTCACCGCAATTCGACGAGCACCGCTCAATTTTCTGGCGCGAATGGAAAGAGGCTCGTATAGCTCTCCAGAGCTGGGAATTCGACACCCAGCGAGTCGCCGCATCCCTCCCCAACTCGGCGACTCAGGCCCAAGTACGCGACCTGCACTCTCTCTCCGAGGCTTTCCGCTACGCGGCTCTCCTCTACACCGAGCGCCTAGCTTCCCCCAACCTCCCCTCCACCAACAACAACTTCCGCAACCTAGTCAGCCAGGTGGTGTACTACGCGACCTCGCTCGAGTCCGGCAGCAGCGCCGAGAAGTTCCTGCTGTGGCCGCTGTTCGTGGCCGGCAGCGAGTGCGTCAACGAGCTGCAGCAGAACATCGTGCGCAACAAGTGCCGCGAGATCATGTCTCGCAGCGGCTACATGAACAACCTCGCCGCCATCGAGGTCCTCGAGCGCCTCTGGGCTGGCGAATACTACGAACCCCCCATGACCCCCGGGAGCAAGCTGGGCATGAGGCGCGGCTGCTTCAACTGGACTAAGTGCATCGGCGGTCCTGGGGTCGAAGTGGAATGGATCATGTTTTAATGCGGATGTTTTACTCTCGTATATTCTATGAACAAAAGGAGGCAAGCTTTTCAACTTTTTGAATATGATGGAAACGGAATATATGGGATCATAGAGGTTTACGACCTTTTTTTTTTTTTTTTTTTTTTTTGGGCGCGCATTTTCACTTCTAACATATATATTTTTAGCACCAATTTTTCTCATTTTGATTTTCTTGTCTATTTTCTAGTTGTTATTGTTTATTATCTCTCCCCCTTTTTTACCACGGATGTACATTATATACACTTGCATGTTGATATCCCGGGGCTACGGATTTACGGCGGATACGAAACGAGATTTTGGATTGTATGGACTTTTTCTTTTTCAACATTGGGATGGTCTGTTGTCTGTTTAGCAAGAAGTGTCGGCTGGGCTCGTGTTTAGAGGGAAGTTTTTGGGGGGGGGGGGGGGGGGGGGGGGAAAAAAAAAAGAGAGGTGTGTGGTAGGAGTTGGGAAAAAAATTGGGGTTGGCGCCGGGGGGTTT